>NC_052135.2:52966493-53273719 GCF_016086655.4 Lepeophtheirus salmonis
AATTATACTACCAGACCGATTAAAACCAAAGTTGAACCGAATTAGTTAAAATTGTAACGGTCTCAGATAGATGAAGAATGCTTAGAACTAAATGCAGCCCTATTATAAACATAATCTCTTTACTTTTTCTAATTGAATGTTGAAGTATTTTTTATGACTTTATTATTCAAAAGGCATTAATGTACCAATTATGATTGGATTTCTGCATAAACAGATATATAGGTATAAATATATGTGTATAAAAGCATATTTATATTTGGTTTATTCAATAGAATGCAATGCATTACAAGAACTACTAAAAGGGCAGGCAGTGATGATAAACCCTGAATAATTTAGTAGATATTTAATTTATTTCAAAAACGTGAAGACTTGAATCTTTCCTCAATGTACAAACATAGCCCATAGGCCATAGGTAACTCTAAAGCATTTGTATAATATGTTGGCAAAAAAACAATTTAATTAGGATTCAATCTACCAATCCAATGCCTGTTAAAGTGGACAATGTGCAAAATCCCCAGGCATTCTATAAAATTTTCAAAAGAGTGGTCATTTTAAGCTCATTTACATTGTCAAGTAAAATGATTGTGGGTAATTTGATTAATTATTAAACAATTCATTGCAAGCAATTTGATGATCTATTGCAGCGATTTACAACCTGTGGTTTGCAGGTTGAATTAAGACCGACCTAATGTTTAGGTTTGACCAACCACTCATTCTCATTCATATGTAAATCGCAAGCATTTTCAGAATGTTAACTAAATGAAACCTAAAATGACATATCCCATATAATTTTATGAATGTTTGATAGAATAGCAGATTAACTGGCATGATATTTCACTAAATTCACTGCAAGAAGCTGTGAGATGAAGGATATAAACACAAGTCATTTTTAATTAAAGTATAACACATCACTCAGTAAGTCCCCACTTTGACACATAAATGGCAACATGTTCGACAGACCCACGTAATTTCTGGATAGAACTAACTATTTATTTTTTTAATGTTGGTTGAGAGTTTACACTCGTTTAATTACACGAATTTTGTATACGGTTTTCTCTAGCTGCTGTCCAATCAGCTGAAAATTTTCTTCTTTCAGACTTGTGATGGTAGATCCATTTTTATCCGACATTCACATAAGGGCGGAAGAAATCCATTTTATTTATTTTGAACAGCTCCAAATAGCGCTCTGAATTGTCAATGTGTTGTTGTTTCTGGTACGGTGTGTGCAAACGCGGTACTTACTACAAAATTAATTTTTGGATACCCAAACTTTCACGTAAAATTGTAAAACACTACTTTCTTATATCTTCGGGATGTGAGCTATCTCATGCACCTTCAATTTATGGTATTTATAAATTATTTTGTTCACCTTTTTCTATGTTTTCCGTAACAACTGCCAATTTTAGGCGACCAGAGCATTCAGTCTCATCCGTGCTATTACGACTGCGTGTAAGTACAGTAAAGCAGGAAATAATAGTTGATTTCTCTGAGGTAAGGCCCCATACTGCTTATGAACCCATATTTGGATTCAATAGTATTTTCCCCCATGAAAAAATGTGTTTTATAACACACAAAATTCAATTCTATCTATTGTATTTAAAATTACAAAACTTGGCTCACTAAAACGAACATAACCACTAAACTAACGGTGAGAATGTCAAAAAATTTAACACGTAGTATTTGAAGGTTAGAACTAACGGTAAAATAAGTTTTTCAAACGTATTCTTGAGCATTTATAATTATGTCTGACAGCAGATATGTCACCGATCAAACTTACCAACATTCATGATATTTTTATACTCTCTTTTTACTCTATAGGGTAGCTTTATAGTAATATAATATTTTTTTTATAGGTTAGAATAATGTCTATAATAATTAATAAATGAAAAATTATGATTCATGCTGTATTTTAATGTTTGTTTACGAAATAAATAACTTTTGTCTCCTTTCAAACTTTGAACTAGATATACTACCCAAAGATGACCTTATATGACAAAGAAATTTTGCATAGTTTATTTTCTTTTTTCTAAACTAGCCGTAATCAAAAATCAAAAAAAGTTGAAAAGCAAACCGCCCTCCAGTACATTTGTTTTTAAAGAAATTAATTATGTGCATGCTCCTAAAATTCCACCATTTTCTTTTTCCTCGTGTTTTCTATAGGACATGTGGCACATCGTAAAATTAACAGTTTATGCACCTAAAAGTTATTTAGCTTTTTCTATATTATTCTCCATGGCTACTGTGGTGCACTCACTTGAATGTAGTGACTTTTTGTACTTTACCCAAGCTCGCTACCGTTTACCGGGTCTCCCTTTCTATTCTAAGGAATGTGTTGTTTTTGTTATATTTTGATTCGATGTCTAGGCTTATGTTTTTTGTAGCCAAATACCAAAAATTTCAATTTTAAATATTACATTTAATTTTGGGACAAGAGTCTAAAATAATTGACAAATTTTTATGAACCCCTTTTATTCAGGGGAATGTATAGTAGTCACGGGCCTGGCCCTGATTAAAAGCCACGTTTTGCCATCATTCTGCTCAAATTTCCTGCATGAATGGAATCACATTGGGTTTGGGACACAAACAACAAAATATTAATAATAATAATTTATTGTCATTTTGAAATATATATTCATAGTCATTAATTATGAAGAAACATGCATAGGTATAAGTAACGATGCTTGTATTTACTTTTTGTTATCCTCGCTCAAAGACATAAATCATCTCTCATATTTTTGTAAATATATATGTATATTTAATATTTTTAACACATAAAATTATTGATTCTATTTTCTTTATAATTATTTAAATGGAAAGGAAACCAAATTTGAAGCCAATGTTGTATCCTTGATGAGCAAAAAATAAAAAATAAATTGAGATTATAATATTAATACTAATATACTAATAATACCTACCTTGTTATATGGTCAATCAAGAGCTCGGAGAAAGGTGTGGAAGACCTCAAAAGGTGATGAATTCTTTCAAAGTTTATCATTATGGCTACATTATATTATTACATAGGTATACATAAATGACCCTTTATTAAAATTAGGAACAATAAGCACATACACAGGTACATGGATAGGGAAGACAAGGTTGAGTTGTATGATGTTTTTTTCTAGAACAATGGTTCCAAACCTTTCAATTGTAACTACTCTTTTTAAAACAAGCAGTCAAGAAACGACACCAATTCTTAAAAATATCTTTGATATACAGGGACGTCCGCAATGGGTAGGCTGGAGGGAATAAAGGACTTTTTTTTTTTTTTTAAATGTTCCTTTCATTGGTCGGATGAAGTTGTACTGATTAAGTATAAGTGAGCATTATAGTATTAAATTTACTCCATCCAAAGGAATTTTTTCTTTTATAAAATAACTTGCAAAAAAAAAATTCCAAAAAATTTCATATTTGAAATTCAATTCAATTTTTTCAATTTTTTTTTTCGTAAAACTCTAATTTTAAAAGCTATGGATTTTTTTTTATTTTCTCAGAAAAATTTTATAATTGAAATTTAATTTCTGGAAAAAAAAAATATTTTTTTGGCGAACAGCTTTAGATTTTTGAAATTTTTTTCCAAAATATTTAATATTCTAAATTTTTTTACAAAGAATTTAATTTTAGAAATTTTTTTACAAAGAATTTAATTTTAGAAATTTTTTTACAAAGAATTTAATTTTAGAATTTTTTAACAAAGAATTTTATATAAAAATATGAAAAATTAGATTTTCAAAAGAATTTCAAAAATTTAATATTTTAAAACTCTTTTAAAAATTAATTTTGTTTCCAAAGAAATCAATTTTTGGCTTAGTATTCCATATACCCCCCCCCCCCCAAAAAAAAAAATATATAAAAACCTGCGGACATTCCTGATACGTATTCATTTTTTTGTACATAGATGGCTATATATATTTTTGCTCTCAAACAAACTCTATCAATTGTATCTAGTTGATAGCTTGGTATTTACAAGTGTCAACTTTATAATAACTTTTTGTTCTTAAAACGAGATTCGAGTATTTTATAGTAATTTGAAATAATATTATTTCTTGTCAAAAAAGGTATTGACTCGTGAACACATTCAATCATTCTTCATAACTTTCTACGTAGGTTATTTAGACCAGCAGTTCACAACTTTTTTGAATTCGACCCTTAAAATATGTGGCTATACAAATTCGCATTTAACGTAACTAAATTTCTTGTCTATTGGAATAAATTTAATTTTGTCTTCTACTATATAATTTGAATCGAATGACTTTTTTTAAGAAAATAAATACTCAATAACAAAATTCATCCTTTTTTTTTTGTGAAAATCAAAGTATATTATTGATGTTATAGCCCCTCCACCAACACTCCCACCCCTGCGGTCGCCCCTTGGTTATTTGTTAATTTCATAAAAATCAAAATTTATAAAAAGGAGTATCAATTTCAATAGGTGATTGCAATTTTTCGCTACCCAACCTATATATATGCTATCAAAATGGACAAATATAGATTTCTTGAAGGGGCTGTTATCAGATAATTTCATTTCATTTGTGGCATGGTGAGATTTTTAATATACATACATACAATATGTGGCAATAAGATAAATCCGTACAATTATAAAGCTTAATCTAGAGCAAGTAGAAATAATGATTTGTTATTTTTGTTTTTTCAAGTGTGAGATTAGGTGTTCGTCAACATATTTGTTACATCATACCTAGTGTTGGATTGGTCCAACGGGGCTTCGTGTTGCAGGGTTCTTACCCCCAACCAACTACCTCCCACCCGTCCTTTACCCTCAACTGATTACCTCCTTTTACCCCTAGTAATTCACACCCTGAGCCTTCATATCCCCTATACAATTTAAATAGCAACCACACAACCAAACATTCAATCTTTTAACAAGCATACAAACATAATTATTAATGTAACTTAATGAAGCAAGTATTAGTGATGTATCGGACTTTCACTTGATCAATTGTTATTATAATAATTAATTGTAGGTATAATAATAAATTTATGATATAATTGTCAATTATGGCCAGAGGTGGGAACTTGGACTCAAGGCTGGCGACTCGGCTTGAAGTTGAATCCATATTTTGAAGATGATATTATAGTTATGGACTTGAAATGAGCTTGAATGAAATCTGAAGATTTGATGAAAATATTCAAGTACTTAGAAACGACTTGAGATTCGACGTGGACTTATAGTATGAGAACTTTTCCCTACTTTAATTAATGATGTGTCGTAAGCTGAATAAGTGGAAACGACACTCCAAAATCTTCGGAAGCTATGGATGAAAGATATATGTAGAAATGATTATACACCTACCTTAATTCTAGTGTGCATCATTACATTTTTGAATAAGGACTGTTTCTAAATCCAAAAACTATTGTATTAAATAGGATGAATAATATTGTAGTAAGTAAATGCGCATTCCATTTCTGCATTCAGGGTAAAATATTATTTTTACTAAACTAATTATTTAAACTGATGAAATGGTCTTTCAAAAATAAAGTATCAATTTCAATTTGTGTATGAAAAGATCATTATGTGGTCAGGTTTATTTATATAACTAATTAATATGAAATATTATTCTTTGATTGATTTTTCAATAATAATGTGATCTATTTATAAAGCCAGTATATTTGCAGAATTAGTCAAATGTACTTGAGTCGTATAATTGACATGTTTAGATTCAGAGCCAAGATAACAAATATTATTACAAGCTATAAATGAAGAATAATTGATTATTAGATGTGTGTATTTTAATAGAATTGTTAATGTTGATGTATTATTTTAGGGACTGAAAATTTAAATTTAATTTCTAGAGTATAATTCGAATAGTTTCTTGAGGTTGGATTTATAATATTTAGAGATCCCGGCTCCAAATTTGTAGATATTTTAAAATTTTGACTCCAAATTCCTAAATATCTATATTGTATGTGTTCCTAACCGACTTTAGGAGTAAAAAACTCATCAGCCCTCATTATTACTTCAAGGGAATAAATGTAAAAAAATGGAATAGTTGCTTAAAATACCACGTGAGGTTGAGAAAAAATTATAACCACAACAAATATTATAATCTTTTAAATGTACAAAATTCATATGAGTTTACCAAGTAGAATTTATCATCAAAAATGATATGCATTTAAGTTAGTATTTTGAAACTTTCCATCATAAGTATGCTGTTGATATTACTTGAGAAGATTTGGGATGATTCTATTTGACTTTTGTAATATTGAAACACGTATATTAAAAATTAGATATAATTAAATTATTTATTTTGGATAAGCATGACTCTATTTCTTGGTGTTCAAGGAGTTAACAGAAAACCCCTTCTTATAAATTTATTATGTTATAATGAACATACTCGTTCAATTTAATCTATCCCTAAATTCATCGCAAAATTAAAATACTAAAACTCAATTTTGTACCAATATTTTGTCGTGGGATTCAAGAAATTAGATTAGGAATTATTAGAAATACTTATCCTATATGTCATATCTATGGCGAAATAGTCAGGCTGGGTATCTATTTTAATTTAAAAAAATTATATTTCAGTATTAAAATTTTGATGATTTATAGAGCTCATAATTATTTTCCGATCGGGACTTGAAAGTTTCATTGCTCAACAACTGCTACAAACAACCATAACATTATTTTATTACTTTGGACTCCATCATTTACTTATTGTACTTTTGAATAATAATGATAGAAAAAGATTGGTGGTAAAGGGTGCAGGGGGTAGTAGTTGGTGTGGGGGGAGCCCTGTTCCCTCATGAATGATAAGGACAAATAAGTCAGTCCTTCCGTCCTACGGTTCTAGTAATCAATTTATTTTCTTCATTCGTAGCTTATGGATAAAACTTCAAGAAATGAAATGACGTACTTAGTAGTTACATCATTTAAGATATTTTAGTTACCATAAGGACAGGTTCATGACTGACACAATTAGTGAGGAGTGGACCTATTGGACTGGAGTCTTTTTAGTTTTTGTGCACCGATCAAACACTAATCATATCACTATAAAAAAATCAGCGTAGCTGAACAAAAAAAGCGAAGAGATACAACAGTTGAGTTGGTTCATCCGGATTGCTGATCCAGTACAATCCAAAACGCGCATTGACACAATTTATTATCTCTACAATCCTGGGAAAGGATGATAAAGATATTAGTAAAAATCAATGGACATGATGTGACAAGAAGAGAATCCCCATCTTTGTTACTCACCTAAAACGATCCATCAGGTAAAATCCTGGAATCCTATATGTATTCCGGTCATAAAATGCAATTAAACCCATCCAATTGTCTTCAAGGCTATTCATTTAGAACAAAAGATAAAGTTCTACTAAATATCCTCACAATTGAATATAAAAGTCAACAGAGTCACAAATTGTAGCAAAGCAATGGAGTAAGAATAGTTTTCAGTTCATTATTTCATAGTCATATTTGAGTCAATTATAGGCTATTAATTTAAAGTTTTTGGCTGAGTTAAGATACACAAAAATTTGAGCTTTAGTTTAAATTCTTTATTTAATTGAAGAAATTGGTCATTTGAGTAAATTATAGCTTTTGTATTCAAATTTGGGAAGGAGTTCAGATACCCAAGAATTTTTGCTATAGTTTATAACCTTTATTTGCTTTAAGAGACTTATATTGCCCGCATATGGCTACTTTTAAACATAAAATCGCCCAATTTCTCATTATTTAATTGTGAAGATTCATTTTGGCTATTTTAAATGTAATTGCGACGCACTCAAAGGGTCAACTAGAATAATTTGTTGATATTTATTGACAATGATTCGGTTAAGAATACAAATGTAATCCCTACTCAATCACACTCTACACAAAAAATTAGAGCTTCATTTTGTGTTAATGGGCTACACAGTTTGTGTCACATTTTGGCGTTCTGAATCAAAACATCTCCAAGGAATTGAACCAAAGTAAATATTGTTATAACTGGCCTGGTCTCCCCTACACTAATATTCCTCGAGGTCATCAACTATGCAAGTTGATTTTTTTTTTTTTTTTTTTTTGAATAAATTATTTGTGTATATGTACATTGTACATATAATATATAAAAAAAAACTGAAAGAAACTATTATTAAATTTTTGGCTCATTACTCTAAACCCCTATGTTTGTTGGTTCGTTTGTCCGTTTGTTAGTTCAATGCATCAGTTTAAATTTATAGCAATTTCATTCCTTTATGCATCACTCATAATGTTTAGAAGTAGTTATGGAATGGTGGTGGTGTTTGAGTGATAATAATTATTCAATACCATTTTTTTTACTGTTGTCAAGGGTCCTTCACCGAGTGGTCCATTGAAATAGGAACACTTATTAACTCTATGATTAATGGAGGGTGATTGTTTGAAATTAATTTATAATTCGATTTATTAAAGTATAAACATTTAGATACAAAAAAACCTGAGCTTTCTAGCTTACGTACAAGTCGAGAAAATGACACTTGAATGTAATTGACAAATTTATATTTGCGCACTCCAAGAAGTTGGGCGTCTCAAGGACTACTGTCTACACCGTCAACAAGTTAAGAAACGTTTAAGAGGAAGAAGGACTCTGTCAAAAAGGCTAAACTGGACCAGAAGGAGTTAAAGAAAACAGCCCAGACAAATCCCCTCAAGTCAATTAGGGATCATGCAAGAGATCTCAGAGTTTAACACCAGAATATCCAGAAAGCTATCCAAAAAGTGGGTGTAAAGACGCTTGTGAGGGTGGAGATCCCACTTTTGAAACTATCAATGAAAAAAACCAATTTCCTCCTTATAAATGAGTCTTTTGAGTTCTTTTGAACTCTTTTTTTTTTACCCTTTTTGTCTTTTAGAGCCCTGATGTCAGCGCTCTTGACTACACCTTTTGGGTGTATGAACTAATTGCATCCTTTAAATAAGTTCAGATATTACCACTCTCAAATAAAAATACTGTATGGATAAGTCTCATTTATAATTCTACATAGCATGTAGTTACTTTTATTGTATCACACAGTCTCGAACACAATTAAAAAGAAATAGAAAAAAAGACCCAAAAATAATTGATATATAGCCAATTCTTCCACGCAATGAAATTATTATTCAATCATTGTAGCCAGTTTAACTTCAAGAGGTAGTTTTAATTCAACAAATCATCGTTCAAAACACTGGTAAGGGGTAGCAGAAACATCGACAACTGACTGCAAAGTAAAATCTATATCGTTGTGTTTGTGAGGTAACACCGTCAGTCCACTCAAAAAAAGAATTGTACTATTCGTACAAAAAATTGACACCAATAAATAATTAATTAAAATTGAAAGATTTTTTATTACGATTATGTGAAACAAATATTAATAAGGCCTATTTAATATACCATGATGACATGATTTTTATTGTATTGAGAGGTAGAAAAGAAAAAATAGAACGACAATCAGATGATGGTTACTGATTACACAATTCTTCACAACTTTTAGACTATATTTTCTTCATTTAATAGTAAGGAATGTTCAAGGCTTAACATATAACTAATTCGAGTTCTACTATTCAACGTTAAGCACATTGATAAGAGAATGGTATATTAGAAAAATCGGCAGTTTACAAAAATATATTTTGAATTTTCATGTTAGTGTAATAACGAGTACCTCGGACTGAACCAAATTGGTTCAGTCTTAAAATAGTACTGTTTGTGAAGGTCAATAGATTGAGACCAAAAAAAAAAATCATAGATTATATTTTAGTTCACAATGAAGATTGTTTTTCAAACTAGTTTGTGAAGACAGTGAGTTTAGTTTATTTCTAATAAATTATAACTGAAATTGACATTTTTATCTTCAATATGGACTTCCTCATCCTCAATGATGGTTCCACCCTTTTCCTAAAGGCTGGACAAACTTACGGATGTAGTCTTCTGACAATTCAGCCCTAATAGCAGACTCCAAAGATCTCACAAACCGTTGACGCTTGTTACAGCCGGCTACCTCGACCTTTGGCTAGATGGAGTAATCCAAAAGATTAAGACCGGGAGGTCATAAGTTCTTGTACACATGCAAAAGAAGATTGTCTCTGGACAATCTCTTCTCCTTTGTAACCATCATAATGACATGTTTTTTACTCCTTGCTCTTGATTTTGCTTTCAGGTCATCTTTAATGATCCTTCGGGGTTTATCCTGGATCTCATTCAACTTCTTGGCCATATCGCATATCGCATATCGTCCTCACTGTATTTGTAGCAAGACAGTTGTTTTCTTGTTGTTCTTACTGTTCCTTTCCAAGCTACCCAATACTTTCCGGAGACTCTTCATTGGGTTTCAGATCGTTTATTAATGCATACACGGACGTCCAGTTGATCCTGAGGTCATTTGCATTAAGTTGTGATCTTCTAACGCGAGAGCATTTCCAGCAGAAGAATTACTTTGGTTTTGTCGTCTTTGAAGATACAGCCAATATTTATAAATAAAAATAATTGCAAATGATTACCATAATATTACTCATCCTCACTTTTGTAAAAATTACGATGAAAACTTGGGCGGTGAGTATTTCTTTAGGTGTAAACTTAAACATGACACATCGCGGCTTAGAAAAAATCACTCTTGAGTGAGGCGAAAATATTATTCGGTCTTGAACTAAGTCTCAACCCTAATTAGTAGGATGGAAAATGAAAGTAAAAACAGTCCATTATTGATCAATATCCCATAAAAGGTTAAGATATTCCTATAAAGTGTGATGGGTGGTATTGACGAATAATATTATGTATATTGTATAAGTTTTTTTAAATATTCAAAAATTGACTTGGGTCATCAAGGTCTTCTCCTCCAAAAAAAAACACAATAAAACCCCACAAACATTCATCATTTTAAATACCTACCTTTATTCAGGCAATTTTTATATAGTCCATTTGTGTCTACCATTGTCTTAAGAATCATTCATCATTTTTTACTGAGTGTACATTCATAAAAGATGATTGAATAAACATCGAGTATGGATCGGAAGATGATTAAAAACAGTCAATCATCAATTCAACGTGGTTTTTTTTTTTTTTTTTTTTTTTTTTTTTTTGGACGTGGGCAGTAGAGTGGCCCTTAAAAATTAATGTTTTACTTTCATCCTTGTCTCACCCTTCCATTTTCCTCTCTTCATAATTAAAACACCTTACTGTGCAATATATTTTTTGCCAATATACATAGCCAGAGTTATTTGGCATCGACGAACAGACAAAATTTACTTTTAAAATATATAATATAAATCCCCAAGAATCATTGGCAATACTCACCGTTTATCTTGAGGACACTCAAACGTATTTAATCCGCACATAAATGTTATCTCCATATGAATGAAAGAATAACAACAACAGCGGGGGGGGAAATATGATATGATGAGTCAGGGAGTACTTTAGTCTCCAGAGCGCTACCTGGGTAGGCTTGTTGCTATTACTATTTTTTTAGAGTATACTTTTCTTTTTTAATATTAAGTTGGAGAAAAGTAATTTGGTAGTTTTCGCTTTATCTCTATGTTTTATAAGTAGAGGTACAATCATCTGATTTAAGCTATAGAGAATTAATGCCCTTCTAGTAGAAGCCCTGGTCCCCTATTTTCACAGCCAATTTTCACAGGCTTCTATTGAGGCCAAATTTGTACCCCAAAGCACGTTAGCTCTAGACAAAACAGGAGGTCGTACAAGTCTGGACAGTAGGATAAGTAGGCATAAGAACCTCCATCCAAGCTCCCTGAGCTTCTGGCGCGTCATCAAAGATGTGAGGGACCTGGCATTGTCTTGATGATGTCTTCTTATCTATTATTCACCAATGCTGTCCAATATTGTTCAACGATTGAGTCGAATTACAGTAGAGGGCAGAATTGAGGCGGAGGGGTAAAATCGCTCGAATCACTGTTTTGCAACACGAACAGAAGGAGTATTGGGCCCGTATACATCACAAATTTTCTTGGTCGCTTTCGACGTGTTCTTCCCTTTAAGGTAGTAAAAATGTAAAATATGGTAAATTTCTTCCTTTGAGACCTCCACACTCGACGCATGATAATTCAACACTGAGCTGATAGAGAGCAATTCTGTTAAACCCCGTTTGTAGTATACATTCACACCTTTCAAAAGTTTTACTGTATGATCCGATGTTACCAATAATACGCAAGATATACTTAGTTTTAATAAAAGCCAGATTAGGAAATTATTTTTTCCCAAACCTGATGTGAGCTATTGCTAGATATGTACACTGGTTTTTGAAAATGAGTCCACAACTCATATTTATGGAGTAAAGTTGTATAAAATTGGAATTGGCATGAGGGCCTCACATGTTTAATTCCTTTTTCTATACCGTTCTTATTTGACTCTATACATAACACACGGGCTGAAAAGTCCCGTCTTTAACAAAGAAAAAACTTTATTTTTTGTTCAAAATTGGTTTTATTCATCAAAGTACATAATTTCCATCAAGATCAACGCAATCATTCCAGGGCTGCTTTAATATTTAAATGCCACTTTTATAAATTACTTTATATTTTGCCTCAAAATAGTCCCCAGTTTCAGGGATAACTTCTTCATCGGAGAAAAGTTTATAGCCGGCCAGCATTTTGTTGGGAAGCAACTTCAATTCTAAATTTAATTAATGTAGTTTTACTATTTTATTTTTTTTATTGACAAGGTGTGTTATTCTTATAAAACAGCAGTTTCTTTTTCTTCAAATATAATATTCAGTGTTGATTTTATTTCCCTTCTCAAGGTAATCTATGAATATTATCCTATGCACATTTCAAAAGTATCTATCCAAAACCTTTCAAGCTGATTGTTATTGTGCTTTGAACAAGGTTTGCCAGTTTCTGTTCACTCAAAAGATGATGATTTTGATTCTGGAGTGAAGTAATGGATCCATGTTTCATCCATTGTTAGATACCAATGCAAGAACTCCGGTTTGTTACTTTTAAAAATGGCTAAACACTGCTCAGAGTCATCAGCACGATTTTGGTTAATAGCAAGAAAACGCAGCCCCCACAAAGAACAGAGCTTTCTCATGGACAAATGCTCATGCGATATCAAGGCAAAACGTATTTTCATATGTTTACGATGTTAGCTAACTCATGCAATTTCAATTTCGTTTTCTTCAAATAGATTTTATGGATTTTTTTATGTTTTCTTTTTTTACCGCCACATTTACTGCGTTCTTCATCATTGGTGTCTCTAGGACCATGTTTGAAGTGAGCAAACCAGTATTTAATGGTTGTTTCTCATTGAGAGGAGTGACCATAACACTTTCCTAGACATAGCTTAGCTAGGACTCAAATGCTGCAATTTTTGGTTCAGGAATATATTTCCACAGATAGAACCGATTGAGAGGGTCAGAGAATGAATGTATTTTTTTTTGCAAGTATACAATATAGGATATGCTTCTTTTTTTTACTTCATCCTCAAGTCAGTGTTTATGGGAAAGAGACTCTTGTACGGCTTACTTCGACTTTTTGACAAGAGCATTAATTGGAGTCCCAGGACATGACTTCAAGGAACGTTTCAGGACTACGAGGTATATGAGAGTGCGTTTCTTATCACACCGGGACTTATGAGCTTTTATATTATATGGTCCTTCTCCTTCCAACGGTTATAAACGTCGTAGATTGTTCTTCTGGGATATTTGAGTGTCTTCTTAATGCATGTTGGGTTGTGTCCTCCGTCGTAAAAGTTATTTTGAATTAAGAGTTGAGTAACTAACTTAAAGCCAACTCTCATCCTCTCACTTGAAAATTGAAATAACTTAGTTAAAGGATTTCCTTATTGTACAGGATGTAGTTAAAATGTCCGGATTTACCTGAACAACCATGAATAATATCGAGCCACTCTAATGGGCAGACTCTCTTTCTGAATACATAGTAGGGTAGAGTACTAAATATTAATCCGAATCTTTCTTTCTTTTTTACTTCCCTTTTTCCACCATGAATGGCTTAGAAAATATGTGGTGAAGAGTTACGTCGAAACATACTTACAATATAGGTAAAAAAAATGATTTTTTAATATAATATAATATACATAATATATGATGTACCTTCACGTATAAAGTATATGGATACTTATGGATAGAACCCCATTTAGAATAATGTATATTTAAGCTTCTTAAAAATGAAAGATGAGTATCTTCCTTCTTTGTCACATTAACAGAGGTATTCATTATCCCTGATGGATGTACTTAGCTATACATAGATACTAAAGGAGTTATATACATCAATTGGCGAGAGGAAGTCTCTTGTCCATTTTATATGATAAGAGATATTCTATTCATTAAACACTTTCTTCATACCCATTGTCAGTTTTAGGGGGCATTGAGACATAGACCCTGTGGTTCAACCTTAGGCAAAAGTTTGAAATTTGTTCTAGGGAGGCCCAAACTCTATTTATTTACATATTAATTATGCAGGGTGACCCCTCGATCTTCCTGGATTTCGTGACCTCTGTAAAAAGGTGGTGTAGAGTCCTTGTGTATCAGGACAATCCCAAGTCTCCCTTCATGACCTCCTAATTCCCTTAGAAGCCATGGAGAATTCATTGATTTGATGGGGTTATCCTCTTCTCCACTCTGGATAAAACACCGGATCTCTCTTTAAATTGTGTCCTCCACTTCATGCTTTACTCCAGATTTCTTCTTCATCTTGGCCACCTTCAAAATCAGGCTCTTAGAGTACTTCACAATGTACTTAACTCTCGCCAGCTCAACTTCAGCATCTAGGAGATCTAAGATGCGCTGCCTTTTGGCTTTTTGCTCCGTCACGATTAAGAAATGACGAAATGTTTATTATAGTTTGTTTATTCAGAAAGGATGGCTGAGCCAGAATGTAGAAAAATAATTACTAACTCTTCCTATATTAATTAAATTAATTATCAGTCTATGATTACTGCCCTAACCTTATGTGCATAAAAAAAATCTTGAGCGCCAGGGAAAAGTGGGCTACCCGCAAACTCCCGTATTCTTTTACGTAAAAACAAGGGTCCACACTGGTGTAGTAATGGTCCTTATTTATTTGGTCCAGTTCAGTTCTAGAACCGGTTTTAATGACTGTCGGTCATTGAGACATATCCTGGGCCCTTTTTCTTACAAATTTCTATGGTTTTTTGCCAGGTAAGATGTATCATAGCTATATTTATAGCATTGCAGATATTTTGCAAAAAAAATATTCATTTTTCATTATAATGCAATATAAAACGAACATTTATATTTGGGCATAGTTAGATAATTTACTCAATTCTATAACGAAATAATGAGAAGGGGAAAACCCTTCAATGACGTCACCAGGTATCAATTTACGTTCTTTAAGGGCCAACACATCCTCTATTTTATAATGACCGACCCAATCTACACAATCTACATATGTAGTGCATCAACATAAAAGCAATAATTAACCAAAATCAAGAATATGATAAAATCCAATTTATTTATTTACTTCCTATATAAATAGAGCTTAATATATATTATATGGACATATTTGAGTCAATTATAGAGGCTATTGTATTCAAATTTGTGGGATGAGTTAAGATATTAAGAATTTGGATGTATAATTTATAATCTTTATTTGATTTAAGAGACTTACATTAGCCCTCCCATGGCTCATTTCAACCATATAATATTTCCATTTCTATTTTATAGAATTGTGACAATTCATACTGGCTACTTTAAGTAAAGTTTTTAACACACCAAAAGTATTTATAAGACTAACGTCGTAATAGAAATTGACGTTAATCTTATCCCAATTTTGAGAAAAATAATTATACCTTTTTATTTTTTTTCAACGGCTGCATTTAGGGAATAATTTGGACTATTTTGTCAAATATTATATCAAACGTCATATAATGAAATTATCTTGTTATTTTTTTACAAGGAAAGTAAATACTATAAAATAAAGTCACCCAAAAATAAATTCTAAAACATTTTATGTAAAATATTAAAAAATGGTATTCAATTATAAATAAGTATTTCAAAATAAATAAAATTCGATAAAAAAAGGTATAAGTTGATTTTTAAATCTTAATTGCATTTGCATCATTGCCTTAAGGCTAGCATACATAAAACTGGTATTGTTTATTCAACTCTTTGACGCCTATGAAAGAGTCTCTTTTTTTCTATCTGAATAAAAGGAATCATAAATTACTTCTATTTGTAAATTTGATTAAAAATCACGTTTTATTGTAATTTATTTATTGAAAATTGACATGGGTCAACAAAGTCTGCTATAGCAAAAAAAAAAAAAAAATAGAGCTAATTTATATTTCAATCAAGAAAAGAGAACTCTATATCTATTTTTCATGTGTTGAAATACGATATATATATAGTTATATTTTTTATTCAGTATGTCCTCCTTCACAAGCAATAACAGTCTTGACACACTGGTGAACATATTTTCAGCTCTTCACGATGAGAGCGTAATGATGGCAGCTCGGAGTGAATCCAAATTTGGATGAGATATGTAGCAGACATTCTTCTCCAAGGCGCCCAAAACTGCAAAGTTACGAGGTTTTAGGTCAGGGCCGGACGAGGAGCGCATGGAGGTAGACCAGAAGTAAACCATAATGTTGCTTACAAAAATGTAAGACAATTAAATTCAGAATGCAAATATCATCATCATTCTGATCTTTATTGGACTCCTTGATGTTGTAGCCAGTAAGGATGGAGATGCCAGTGTTACCTGATACCTTCTCGGGACTAACACATATGCTTTGCTTTAAATAGACAGTCTGATTTCGCTAGCTATTAATTGATAGCCAAACATGAATACAAGACAGTTGCCACTGGTGGTGAGGAGATCACACACGTGTTGCCTTTTTTGTTGTTGCTCCGAGATTTTAACCATTAGCGACATGGTATGAAAATAAAATTGTTTTTTTTTTTTGTTTAAGCTTGGTTACGTAATGAAACATCATTATTCAAAATAACAGGGATAAAATCGTTACTGCTACTGTAATTTTTGGATATAGATATATACTAAAGTTAAGACTTAATCCGAGGACGAATTTTTTAATTTTTTTACAGTTTGGTGTGATGAAATTTTGAACCACTATTTCAGTTCAGACCAAAACTAGACCACAGGCTGAAATTGACCAAAAAATTTCGTTACCCGATTTTTTTTCCTCTCTTTTCTAGAAAAAAACGCAATATTTCCTCAAATTTATGTTCTTAAAAAGAATAACAGAAATGCATCAAAATCTTCTTCTTTTTTTTTCTTGAAGACCGACTTTTTCCATTTTGGAGGAAAGGTTGAGTTGTATAATAAAAGTAACGATAATAATGAACTTTTTTACTTTTATTTTCTATATTACCCATTCTTTGGTCTATTTGCATAACATAACCCCCTTATTAAAGTAAGAATTATAAACCGACTCACACCTTATTTTGTCACTAAAATTTGAAACAAGACACTATGTATTTAAAAATGATCTTCTTTTATTGTTCTTGTGGTATAATAATCATTTTGTGCATTGTTAAATTCAAAAACTTCACCTAAAACAAATAAATTATTTTATGAAAAGGATTTGTGTAACTGAAAAACAAACACTTCATTTAGTTAAGTAATACCCCCATTTAAGTCAGTTATTATTAACATAAAGTAAAGGACTTTGTCTATAATATCATGATGAAGTTCGTAAATAAGGATAAATTTATTGTAAATATTTATGTAAACAACCATCTCTTACATACACACCTTGTAAATGGCTTAAGTTGAAAGTTTAAAAATTATAGCCGGATTTGTAAGTTCAATTAGGTTTTTTTATTGAGTTTTAAACACAAGATGGACGACTATGTGTATGCCTCCTTCAACGACGTAGATGTCCTTTTGATATAAACATACTGAATTTATAACAGTCATATCAATCAATTTATAAAAAACTTGCACTGTTTACTGAAACAGTTATTGTAAACAAACTACTTGAGCAAACCAGTTGAAACTAGTCATAAAAAGGTATGACCCATACACCCAGCAGGAAACTTCTTTTTTCCCTGATTGCATCACTATCTCTATGTCCAGCCGAGAACTTTTCACCCTATCCTATTATATCTTTTTAGAAGGTGTTCCTTGATAAATTCTAAGAGTCTTGTCTTTTTATTAATAATGAATAGACTGATTTCAAAACATCAACGTATAGTTTTGAGCATTAAAAATAAATTTCAAAAAGTTATTTTAAATTACAATCAAATCAAGTTTGAAAATCGGTCAAAATGACATCTTCTCAATATTTCTAGTATTAAATCTTAATAAATAGTTAATTCTACTTGTAGTGCACGTGAAGCATACCAGATTACAAGTACTCCTTTTAGCAAATTTGTAATTACGTGCATCCTAAAAGACGGGTTCTATAACCCAATATCTAGAATATTATGCATAAAGTCATAATAACTAAAATTATTAAAAATACCCAGTATAACATACCTCATTACAATCATAATACCCATTGTCATACCCATCCCATCTTCTAAAGTATGAATAAGGAAAATGATTCCACTCTTAACCTTATTAATAGATTTGAGTGTAATTACACGTATCCATATTGCATCCACGATGCGATAGTCATATTATATGAAAGACCCGTTATCATACTTGTTTCGATTTTGTTATATCTTTATTGGAAATTAAGGTTGGTTATTTGTTTCTAAGTGTGGAGTTAATTAATTCATCCCCCCCCCCTGTATTTGTATTTATTTTAATACATAACGAATTGAAGGTAATTAATAGTGTTGACTCGGTCCACTAAAGATTTCTTCTTTTTTTTTTGCTGTTCGGTCGAAAGTGATTTTTTCTACACTGATTTTTAGGTCCAAGCAACAGTTTGAGGCCTTGGACCACAAATTTTAGACCACTATTTTTCGGATTCACTTTATGAAGCAATTTTTTTCCTCTCTCATTTCTCTCTTCTCTTCGGTCTCAAATATTATAAAAGACCGAATTCTTTTTTTTCTTTTTTTATCTAGATCAACCATGATTGATGGTTTTTTTTTTTCATACAAAAAAAATATCTTACATAGATTAACTTTGAAAATCTAAAAAGTATACGATATCTTACAGAGCAAATACTGTATGCATATCAAATTTAGAATAATTCAAAATCTATCCATCCACATATTATTTGACTATTGCTAAGGGTTATTCTCATTCTTAATTCATTAAGACCAGAATAAGTGGACTTCTGTGTTCTTCGAGAGTTAGAACAAAAGGAATATACTTTTAACTTGATCATACCTCTCAAGAGATACTTGGATTTGGAGTTCCATATTCCAGGAGGGATAACAGGATTAACATTCCTCCAATCTGTCCTTGTTTAAACTTCGTATGACGTCATAATACCGTGTTTAGAATTGGAAAACACATATGATATCATAAACAAACTATATGTAAAAATCAGTCTAAACCAAATTTTAAATCAGACCAATTTTTGGGACCGAATTTTTCTATGGGACCACTCATCAGTCAAGACCGAACTTATTTATAGGAACCAATTATTTAGGTTCAATAAAAATAATAATTCGGCGATCGTGTTTCTTCTAAGCTCCTCTATCTAGAAATGAAAACAAACACAATTCTTTTACTTCTTTTATTTGTCACCTAACTTCTTGTATGAGGAGGGAAAAACTATACCGTGATACACTCATACGGGATCTGGATGAGGTCAAAGTTTTTTCCAAATTGTATTTCGCGACCTTGTATATGTAGCTATTCATCTACTGTTGGATGCGACCCATTTAAGGATCCGTAGATAGTTTCCCTATCTTTAGATGGGTAACAATAAAATGTTCATCCTATTATCTAAAATTGCATCACAGCCAAACGGAATTTGTATAGGATAACTTTTGGACCACAGGGTAGGTAAAACCACCACCACCAATTCAAAGAACCCCCCTATATATTCGCCTATGCTCCAAGTCAACGAATTGTTCAGTATAAACTTATGACATCGATGCAGATGAAAAACCAACACCTCTACTTCACTAAACATAAAGGACCCTTTCTAATTTTACAATATTTTTATTACAATGGTAGCTTCGACCGCAGGTATCTATGTTCAGCAGAATCTCTACATATATGTATAATTACAGGCAATTTTCTGTAGTTGGCAATTTTTTATTGATGACAAATTTCCTGTGGCCGTCTTCCATTGATGACAATTTTCAAGAGGGAATCATGCATAGAACCATTCCAAGTTACAGGAAAAACAATGAATAACTAACTGTATTATTACAAAAGTATGCCCTGTTGCTAGGTGTGTTAAAAGATTTTTTTTTAAATCAGATTTGTTGACAATAAGCAACGTTATTTATTGTAGCCTTTTCTTCTGATTTCTGATATTTCCTATATTTATTCGAAAGTGACGGAATAATCTGAACTTTCCGACAGAAATTACTACCTCATTTTCTCGCTTCTTTAATTATGTATTATAATTTTGCAACGTACAATATCACATAGATAGTTCATGTCAGATTCATAAATTATCGTGAAACGATAGTTGAAACATTTATATTTGTGAGAAAATTTGAAAAAAAATAAAATACTTTAAAAAATTACAGAAATTTTTACCATATATTATACATATTACTTGAGTATTAACTATAAATTTCCTTCTCTTCTCTGAAGAACAAAATAAGCGCCCTACACCTTCTTTAACATACCTGCATGTTGCAACTGTCCCCCATCTCTCCTAGGATAGGAAATGCCAAGAAGGTTGAATGTATCCTCAAAAAAAATTGTGTTGATGATTAATTTGGTTGCAAATTCAAGGATGGGCCAATCACCCATATACTCATCTTTTAAACGCTTGTAAATAATACGTACATATTCATTTAACAAACAAAATACAACATATCCAAACCTTTTTATTCATTTAACGATTATTTAATGCATTTGATAAGTGATTTGAATTTGTCGTTGTTTGGTGATGACAATATATGTGAACCGTCAACACAAAAGAAAGATAGAATGATTTTTTCTTCAATTGAGTGTGGATAACACTTGTATTCTTCTACGAATCATCATCAATTTCTATCAACAAATGAATCTTATTAACCCTTTGGAAATGGCGTAAACTGTACTTAAATTAGTCAAAATTAATTGTCGCAATATTAGAATGAGACATGGACATATTTTATGGTTAAAAGGCACGTCGTTACCCTTATTGTATCATGCAACCTTTTATCCAGAGGAAACAGAAAAATGGCCCAAAATCATCCGTTAATTAGCCATACATACAAGTCAACTCCTATATAAATATCTTATATTCTCTCTATCACTGTCATATTATTTTTCGCTATTTTTAAAATGAATTAACATTGATATATTTCGTAATATTAAAATCTACATAGTATTTTATTCGATACTGTATTATAATATTGCATAGTAATATTTTTTTTAAAGTGTAGCTATAAATTTTTATTTCTATATGATAGAAAAAATTTATTCATATAAGTAATAAAATGGCTCATATATATATATTATATAAACGGCGAGGGATCAGCAAGAAATTGTATTCCTGTTCTTTAGGAATCAGAGCATAAGTATAGAATAACTTATTACTTTGTATATTTAACAAAAAGAAAGTATTATGAAATAGCCATGACTTACCAAGCGAGAGGAGGAAATCGACAGCTGACAACAAAATAAATAGGGTATTTTTATGTTAGCGAGGTAGTGCTGTGATATGTCTTTTAAATCAAATTTAGGTTTTAAACTATAGTTAAAATTCTTTATTAAAAAAAATTAGATTAGTCTTAAAGAAAAGTTAAATCAATCAATATGATTACAGGACTTTTATAGATATATATGTTGTGTACAAGTTCTGATTTTGTACAAGTTGTAATTTTTATATGCAAATGGTACAAGTTGCAACCAAAAAATGAGCTGAACAGTACTTATGAATAATTTTAAATGAAGGGTTAGGATAATGTAATAATTTAATATTCACGGGATTATAATTTTTGACTATTTGTATAAAAGTAACTGAAATATGTATACGTATTCTGGAGCACAGTATAAAGTTTAAATTCCAACAGTTTTATAACTAATAAATGCATAAAACAATTTTAATTGATTAAAATAAAATGATAGTATCAATTAAGAGTTAGAATGACCAATGTTGTAATGAAATAATTTATTTTAAGATCAAGAAATTGTAACTTGCACAACATACTAAAACAAGTTTTAACCTGTACACAAAATATACATAAAAAAATAATTTGAATACATACAACTAAAAAAAGTTTGGACATATTAATTATTCAATTTTCACTTTACTTTAGTTAATACTGGGATGGGGAACCTATGGTGCGTGGGTCACTGCTGTCACGCAGATCCATATTTACTGGCACGAGTAAACGAGAATATATTCCCGTAGTTTGGTTGTGTTTTTTACCATTATTGTTAATAGTGGCACACTCATTTATTACAATTGTTGAAGTTGGCAATCAATGTCTCAAGGAATGGCTATCCCTGAGTTAATACCTCGTTTAAGAAAATATTCGAATATATCAACACAACAGCAAGCTTGAATGAATTTTCTCAAAACTGTCTTTGGATTACATTTGCATTCTTCGACAAATTATCCTTCATTTTTATCAATAAATTAATCTTATTAACCCTTTGGGTTTGCTATAAATTTGATACTTAGAGTAGTCAAAATTGATTATCACTATAAGAAAATGAGAAATTAATAGATTTATTTGAAAGTGGTCATTTCGGGGCCAAAATAACTCTCTTAAATAAAATAAAGGTACTAAATTATAGCTAAAAGTCTTGATTATCTTAACTCATACCACAAATTCGAATACAGTACCTTGTGATTGACTCAAATATGTCTATGAAATATTGGTCCGTATGAATATTTAAATTAAATAAAATGAATTTTTTCCTTTTTTTGATATAGGTTCCGGATTGTCTTTATATTAACACTCCACATATGGGATATGATGTTCTTATTTGTTTAGAGAAATGATTTTCTACACATTTTGTAACTATAAAATATTAATTATGTGCAATTTAACATATTTTACAACCGATAAAATCGAAGCATATACAATATAAATCATCTTTTTGACAATCAAATTAATTAGAGCAATCCTTTAGCCGACCAAGAACAAGGAATCGTGCATTCATACTAATTGCAGCGAGTGTAATTCACAAAGAGAGAGACAGAGTCAAATGAATTCAATTAAATCATCAAGATAATAATCATAATGCAAGATTAATAATAATTGCAATTCCATTTATTTTGCAATGTTGCAGTAGCTGTTGTTGTAGCAGTACAGTCCTTGAATCAAATAATGGATTTGCGAGGGATTCATCATCAATGATATATTATAAAAATGATATATAATCAATTTAGAGGATTGATAGAGCATCACTAACGCTAGGAGTGTTTCTTGAGCCAATGTGGTAGGTACCGTGAAGGTACATATTAATATAAACTTTCCGACATCAATTCATATTTATACAAAGAGGGTTTTAAATCAAGAATAATATATGTATAATACAATTTATTTACAAAATTATTTCACAGATTTTTTGCTCTTTTTGCTCTGGTGGGCTACAGCCTCTCCAGACCATCCCCAAAACGCCCCTGATATTATGTAAGGGTCCATAGTGACTTTAATCACTCAACCCAACCACCTACAGCATCAACCACAGCTTTCAACCTGGCCCTGAACCCGGCACAGGTCTAAATAAGGAACTTCAAGTCTCTGTTGGAAGGGGCGTCCGCAGGATTATATTTTGGGCAGAGCTTGGTTCTTAAATTTTTTGTTTAAATTTATAATCTATAGTTATTCCCCAAAAATTTCAAAAATTAAATTTTTGTACAAAACAAACAAAATCCAAAAATTAAATTCAAATATTATTTTTTTTATTAAAGAAATTCAAATATTAAATTATTGAGAAAAAAAAATTGAAAAATCTATAGCTATTTATAAGAAATCAAAAAATTTTGGAAAAAAATTTCAGAAATGAAATTTTAAATATTAAATTTTGTGGAAAAAAATTCAAACATTCATTGCTAGTTACAAAAAGTTATATATTCGAAATACTATTTGAAAAATTAAATTTTTTGGATTATATTTTTTTCAATAATTTTTTTTGTATATTTGGGGTGCTGTAGCCCCTCCAGCCTACCTCTTGCGGACGCCCCTGGTTGTTCACTGCCTGAAGAATGTAAGCCCGCAAAGATTGTTATGTATACGTTTATTGTACTCTTTCCCCGAGACCCCCAACACATAGTATTCCAAGGTGTTCAGATCCGAGTAGATAGGAATAACATTTCTTATGCCCTTTTACTTCAGGAAGTCTGGTGTGTGTTTTATACTCTCAAACCGATCATGAGTTTTCTTTGCTGGTATTCCTGACCCATCAGACTCCTTGAATCCCTGGGCAACATCGTAAACACTTCATTTAGGTAGCTTCGTAAACTCAACAATCACCTTGGGAGTGTGCTAGACACGAAGGCACGCAATAATGGCCACATGGCGTTTGTATTCGGAGTATATCTCAAGGGTTTTGGTTTTTTCTTATATATTTTTGTCAGCGAAATCTTCTGAGCACACATTCCTAAACAAAGATATCAGAGTTGCCAAGATTTTAAAGTCTTAGCTTGTTTCAGATTTTAAATCCCCAGCCTACAAAATAGTTTTAGGTTCTGGATGGAGATGCTAACGGTCTCTGCAGGCTCCTTGGCACTGACAATGTGGCAGAGGAAATCCCACAGGAATTGCCTTGTTGTTGTTGTTCAGACATTTTTTCAGTTAGAGACATAGGATAAAAACAAAACTTGTTTATATATATTTTAGCTGTTTTTTGGTTTAGTCATTAAAAATAACAGGGATTATATCGTAATTGCAAATTTTGTCTCCCACTCTGTAGTTTAAACCCTTTATTTGATATAAAAGATTAATTATTTTAGGTCCGATAGGGCCCTTTCAAATTTAATGAATCAATTTATCATTATTTTATTGTAACGATCAATTTTGAATACCTTAAAGTACAATTTTCGGCACACCCAAAGGGTTAATAACAATAATTTTGTAATATAAATTGACAATAATTATTTGTTGAACAGTAGAAATGTTTACACTCAATTTTTCTAAAAATAAATTTTGCTTGTTTTTGCGTTGAATATATATTTCTTGTGAATATGGCATCTTTTTAAAGTATTTTTTTCTTCATTCCCATATTTTAAAAAAATTATAATTTATGTGATTCTGATACATCTCTCTCTCTCTCTCTGTCTTTAAATAATCACTCCATCGTTTTGCCAAAAAAAAAATCAATAGAATTATGTATAAATTGAATATTTATATGTTTCTAATTTATCGTTTTCCATGGAAATACTGGATCCTATTGGTTAATAGGCCTATACGTAGCTTCACTTGTTGTTATGATAATATATAGGGTCAAATATGCATATACATATATCTCTGTTCTCCATAATTTATCGCAGATATTAGGTGTCAAGTTTGATGATTTATCCTCATTTAAATATGGATCTGATAATTTATGATAAATGCATGAAGCTTTTTTGCAGTAAAAAAATTACATAATATAAGTCTCAATCTGAAGATGATTTGTATTTTTGCATCTGGCTTCTATGATGCTAAAAAAATTCTTAAAACTTAAAAATGATTTGTTTTTGTTATTTAATAGTAAATTTTAAATAGTTGTATATTTTAGCTTTTTGGAGTTGGAAAACTACAGAGTAAATTTTCTTTTCCTAAGCTCTAGTCATTATTATTTAGTTTCTGAGGAGTGAACTTCCTTTTCTATTACATTCAATCATATTCGAAACCTGATTGAAGTTTCATGTGTCCTCATGACAGATGAAAAGAAGACTGATGATTTTTTACGGAGTTGTGATTGTAAGTCCTCGTTGCACTCGGAGTAGAATTGAAGATCGGCATAGAAGTAATTTTTGTCAATGTATTTATTTCCTTCTCCCCTTCTTATATCGACACATCTGATCTAATGAAACGTCATCACAACTAAGCTGCTTTCCTCCAAAACACATTTCAAATCTGCAGGGTTACCATGTTGATTTTCGGTTTCTTTTTGTAACCCGACCATAATACTCCCATTTCACAAAGTACTGTATTATAAGGGGTTTATCGCTCATGACTTTTATAATTTGACAGAAGTAACCATCCCATATTTAATGACGTCACATATGTGTGGAAAAGGCAACCCCAAAATTGTATTTTGCTCTAAGATTACAAGGAATCTAACTCAAAATGTAAGATTTTCTACTTGCAAACTGGGCCTGGTATATATAAAGGGGGAATTACATTTTATTTTCATAATGTACCCTTGTAGGTATGAAAAATAAAAAAATAGGTAAGAATCTATCCACGTTTATGGATATAATACGGTAGACAACAATAACTATTAGTTGCCTTGTAAGTTTGATTAACTGCATCTAATCATTTGTGAATATTTTACAATTTTCTTCGGATAGGGTATATACACCATTATCTTTATATTAGGTATAGTTTTAGAATAAAAAACAATCATTATATCGAAGAAATCAATTATATATTAAAAATAAGTCGATATGATTTTTTCTTGACATGAAACGCTCATGTCAAAAAAATAAACTTACAACTACATCTTAATTTATTATTTATGTTGATATAGTGTTTATTTTGCAAACAAAACAGAAGATGATGCATTGAATAAGCCTCTGTTGTCTTGTGATTTTTACTTATCTCTCCAGAAAGAGATATATATTATAGTAAAAATTTGAATAATACTCGGGAAATCAAATTTTTTTAAGGTTTCATACTTTTATATTGCTTGCAATAGTTTGTAATACATACCAATAATAGTTCTACAACTAATAATAAGAAGGATTTTGAAATTTCTACTCGCCTGACAACTATCACAATAACAAAATTGCATTTGCATGTCCAAAATAAAACTAAATTAATCAACAAGATAAAATAATAAAATAACGCAGAACTCATAAATAGGGAATGTAAATTTTGAAAAATATCATTGACACTTTATTATTTTTTCAGTCAATACTAAAACAATCGTAATTATTATATTGTTACATTTTAACTATTGTTTTCAGTAAAACGACTTATAGTCATCTAGTATAGAAAACATTTAATAATTTATTCATTTGTGTTCAGATCCTAGATCTTTGCTAGAGTAAAATTCCAATATGGTGACAAGCAATTTAGCTGTTTAGAGAAGAATACCTGACTCAATAAGTTTGGGAATTTCAATGACATTCAGATATTTCAACATGAGTCTGCAGAAATTAAGAGGTTTTTTATATATTTTGTCAAACACATAATCACTTAACAACTCCGAATAACTATTTATATGTAATAGCAGAGTAGAATATGCTTTACAGACCAAAATATCTAGAAAAGAGAAGCGCATTATCTTTAACATTCTAGAATCATGTTCCATTTACTTTTCAATGCTAAGTGACTCAGTAGTAATAAAGCAATCAGGCGTGAGCTTGAAGTGTCTATCTTATATAATTATTCGTATAGACAGTATATCACGAAGTCCAACTTATAAATAGAATTGATATAAATGTGATATGGAGGAGGAATTTCTAAATTATACATATACATCCAGGAAACTGAAGGACTCTTATTAATGGAATAGTTTTCTTAGAGTAGGAGACGAAGCAGAGTTGACTTTCAATAATTTTAAAGAAGAAGCTGTGGGTGGAGGATGAGAACTCTTCCTGCTCCTCACTGGGTATCTCAGTCGATTATTCTGTCGTTTTATGGAACTCCTGAGTTCTTATATGCAGAAGTAAACAATGATTCCGTGGAAGATCTGAATGAATTTATCTAAAGGGACAATTATTAACGAGATCAGAAATCACCTTGACATGAAGAGGTACCTGCACAATGAACGATCTTTCCATTAAAGGAGATCCGATCCACAGAGTGAAAAACTTGTTTATTGGATCTCGTCTTAAGAGCCAAGATCCCTTGACCAGACCATTACATTGAAGAGAGTTATATCATCCACCACCTTGATAAATTCTCAATTCATTTTTTTATATTAATATTATTGTTTAAATTTTTGAGTTAATACAACATATGTGACGTCACTCAGCTCAGCCAATCAGAATGCTGACACTAACCGACACACCTATATTATCCACTACCTTGCATTTTTATCACTAGCTGTGTTCATATATATATATAATATACATTATGAAAATCAGGTATATTTTATGGCTGGCTTTTTTTTTCTTTTTTTTTTGATTTAGCAACATAAAGAGTGAATTTTCTTTTATTAAGCTGTTGCCATTATTATCTAATTAGGCGAGGGGAATTTTGTATCATTGAATTGAAGAAAATAATCGAATTTATCTATGGGCACAAAATCTAAAACTGATCTCGGTTTTTCTCTGAGTTATCTGAATATTGAAATTTCTGGTGTTATAGTAATTTGGGACTTTTATCGTTCAGAGTCATTTTTACCCTAAAAGCAATCCCTAAATTAAAAGTAGGATTAATAAAACTTATTTAAAAGTGTTATTTTATGATTATAAACATAATTATTGATTTTTTATCTTGTTTTGAATTCGACATATTTCCATTTTTAGGCTGGAAAATGATGAAAAACGACACCTTTATTTAGACCCTTATAACTTATTCATAAATCATAATACATAGTTATGAGCAGGGTTAATAGAAATACAATGTTAGACCATCATGTAATCGGGCTTGCTAGAATTTTCAATCTGATGTATTGTAACGACTGCTGGGCAAGATAGGCAGATTTTGACACAAGCCCAATAAGAATAGTTACGTCACGAGATTTCAGCGCCCCCTTGTGACAGATATCAAATGGCCCAAAAAGAACTAAATACAATAAATGAATACTAAAAAAATAATTTTATTGAGCTTAATTATCATAAAAAAATGGAATAATTACTTCAGTAATAATTTCTTTAACTTACTTAATTTAGCATACACATTGTTCGTCTTCTATTCAATTTTCTTTGATAATCGCAGTTTGCATTCGTAAATGTATGTGCATTCTTATACTAACATAATTAGACACAGTAAATAATAAAATTGTATGACATTTGGCAACATTTATAGACGACTTAATTCATGGAACCGCTACTTCAGTTATTGAGATACATTTTTTTTTTTTTTTTTTTTTTTTCATTTTTTTTAATTGATTTACATGAGAATTGAATAAAGCCTCTATTTTTGCAAATTGATCCAAACAGTTCTTGGCGCAATAGATTACTTGTACAACATATAGTTACTCGACGAATCTTAACTGAAGTGAATTCTCAATGGTTTTATAAGACCAAAAGCGGATTTTGGAATGTGAAGACTTGCATCTTAAAAATTTTATATGGCTTGAATTAAATACCGAAGAGAGTCGCATTTTTAAAGACTTATACTTTGATTCTACGTCGCAAATTTTGACATATTTCTCCTTCAACTTCTTCTTTAATTCCTGTACTTCTGCATCATAGACTCCAACTTGGATTTGTATGTTGGTATTTACTTCCTTTAGATGTTTTACCACTGGAAAAATATCTGTAATACATACAATTATTATATTTTAAGGATAAAGTAACTAATGCAAAAATATATAAATATAATTATAAGAAGTTTCATCTTCTATTATTGATTAAATTAGATTCATGTCCACTAAGTCTATTTCTCTATTTTGGGAAGTAGGAAGTTTCAAATAGGGAGTAAAGTATGTATTATCCTGAAATTGTTGAGATCTTTTTTACCTTAAATTTGAAATAAAAAAGTTGATTAAGATTTCCATCTTTATTAAATTTTTTTTAGCAGCATCATTTCTCCCGAATGAAAGTGGGTTTGTTGGAGTTTTTGGTGAGCCTTGCAACTTTATGTTTTAGATGTTTAAACAATGTTGGAATGGCTGGAGAGTTGGAATTCCTTATTTCTTCAAAATGTTTAGAGCACAATTGAGAATTATGTTATGGTTTTCAAAGATTTCATTTCATTTTTAAGACCCATTGGCTTCCAAGAAATGTGTCCCTTGGAAATGAAAAAAGTGTGATCCCCTCAGCTCAAGAATGCTTCCTGTAATCTACGGCGCACGACAAGAGGGCATACTTGGGGTATTTTAACAAAATATATCGCCTTTGTAGAGTTCTTCACCTAAAATATAGTATTACATTTTGAAAGTTTTGGGCCATGACTGAAACACATGAGGAATTCAGCTATCGTCAAAGCTTATAGCCCTGTAACGTAACTCTACTTATAAGGGTCTGATTTTGACAAAAAACACAACTACTCATAGTTTATGAGTAGTTGTGTCGATACCCGAGCATCTTCTTGATGTATGCTGGGCAGTTTCAATCAATTCGATGATAGTGTTCCTACAGGTCCTCTCCATCGTAAATACTTGTTTTGAATTAAAAGTTGCGCAACTAACTTTAGGCTAATGATCCAAAAGGTGTCCATTAGGGCTTTAAAACCGAAATAACAAAGTTAAATGCTTTCATTATTTTTCAATGTGTATTTTAAGATGGTCCCGATTTAACTGAATGACCCTAAAATATATTTGTACAAAGTAAAATCAATCTACTAATATCTGGAGTAAACCAAGTGTCAATCACTTAACCTCAGATTTGAGATTTGTATTTTTTGTAGTTAAAAATGAAATGGCAAAACCCTATTTGGCTTTGACAAGCATTCCTCCTTTCTACGTTGGATCAACAGAGATGAAAATTCAACGATTGAAAATCTATTACGTTCAAGTGTCATTTTCTCGATCTTTAAGTACGTAAACTAAGACAAGTTTATTTTTTTTGTAACTGAAATAAAAATGTTTTTGAAATAATGTATAAATTTACAATCTTTAAATTATTGAATTAGTGCAAGCTCTAAACATTGATCCAGATTCTCAAAATTAATACTTAGTTGTTTTTTAAGAAGAACGTTTTTAGACTATTTCCCTTTACATTTTAAAAACCAGTCTAATGTTTAATAAAAAAATATATAAAAAACAATACAACCGATAACAATCCTTAAAGATCCTGTGAAATTTTGATTTTTGATAAGTTAAATCAAATGGAAAAATGTCAAATTCTGAGCATTTACAATATAAACAGCTAACAAGTATTTAATTATAAAATATATAAATATCTATAAAAATACGTGTATCCATTCCTCAATATGTTCATCACAAAAAAAAATTTAACTGATGTATGTGTAAAAACATTATTCAGCCCTATTTTATAGATACCTACTTTACAAATAAATCATTCTCATTGAGGTTTTATTCAAAACCGGTCTGAGACCGCCATAGTTTTTAAACTGGAGTAAAATTTTGATAATTATTATTTCGTATAGATCCATCCCAAAGATTCCAATTTGACATCGCATGCGCTAATAAACATCAAAAAGTTATTCAGCCCATAAAAGTAATTAGCCAATTCTGAAGACAATTCTTCCCTACTATGAATAACTTTTGTAAATCTGTTAAGCTGTTAACAGATTTACAAAACCTTTTAGTAGGGAAGAATTGTCTTTAGAATTGGCTAATTACAACGGGACTATCAATAACTGATGTTCAGGAAAAAGAAGCAAAAATCTTTGGGAGATCTATACAGCTTTTATAATTATCAAATTATTTTGCTCCACTAAAAACTATAGCGGTCTCAGACCGGTTTTTGATTATAAGACCTCATCCAACACTAATAGTTATAAAGAAAGTAGGTAAATAAAGAATGACTAATGTATGGATATCCTTCAACTATACAAAAGTTGAATCGAAAATCCTTGAATCGAGAATGATTTCTTTGAGTCATGTTTATCTATAAAATAGATATGAATAATTTTAATTAAATACTCTGTCATACTTTTATTTGTAAATGTGTTGAATAAATCAATGGATACAACTTATCATTTGTTCAAATTTAGAAGAAATAAAGTCGTAATAATATTAATGAATAGTTAATATTTAGTTTTTCATTTTAATTTAAATATAAAAAGAAATGAAATTTTCCCCTCTAAGTTTAATTTATTAGTTATCGGTTGTATTGTTTAGATACACCCTTTAAAATTGTAAATTTTAATAATTAATTCAAAAACATTTTTTTTCATTTCAGTTAAAAAATGTTGTCTTGGTGGAAGATATATTAAAAAAAAACATATGACTTGGTAGATTTTCTGATGCTGTTGACATAAAAAAACATATGGAGTTAATTACAAATATCAATAGGGTGGTGTTTTGAAATCAAAAACTTACTAATTCAATAATTAATAAAGGATGATTGATTGAAATTTATTCATATTTCAAAATATTAAAGCATAAAAATTAGTTACAAAACAAAATAAACTTGTGCCCTCTAGTTTACGTACAAGTCGAGAAAATGACACTTGAACGTAATCGACGAATTTCCATTCGCGCAATCCAAGGTTGGAGAGGAGGAAGTGCTCGGTCAAAAAGCCCAAACTGGACTTGGTGGAGTTAAAGAAAACAGCCCAAGCCAATCCTTTCATGTACATGAGGGTCCATGCAAAAAATTTCTGTGTTTCAACACCAGTTATTCCAGAGAACTATCAAAAAGTGGGTGGAAATAGACTTTATGGAGGCCACTGTTATCACCAGCAATGAAAGAGACCATCTCCTCCGTAGCAAGACTCTTTTGAATGAGTCTTTTGAGGTCTATTGAACTCTTTTTCGAGGCTTTTGGCTCCCAACAGCCCTAATGCCTCCCCCCTTGACTACACCTTTTGGATTCATGTCGAGGGGAAGGCCTGCAGTTTCTGTCATCCAAACACCGAGGCCCTCAAAGCCATTATATTTCTGTATAGTGACCACTGTAATCAAATATATCGTCTATCAAAGTTACCAAAACTAGCACACGAATGCTATGACAGGGGGCAGACCTTTCACCGCTGTCTGAAAGCCATCATTGTCACTAAAGGGCAGCTACATTAATAATTAAGAGAGCTCAGACACACATTTATTTTTTGTATTAATTTTGTTGGAATTCTATTGTTAATTAAGGAAATATATCTTGTTGAAGTATAAAATTCAATGTTTTCAAATTTTAATGGACTAAACCGTATTGCTCAATAATTGTTTGAAACTGTTCACAGCTTAACAAGAATTCATTCGAATTCAACCAATCAACATTCAGAACACGGATTCAAGGGAAGAAGTAGAAACATCGAAAGCTGACAACATTAGTGAAGCAATGCCGTGAAATCGGTCATACAAAAATATGGGTCTCATTTAAAATTCAGTCATGTTGATGAGGTCAGTTGTGTTTCAAAATTATTCAATTGACCTACAATAACGTCATATGAATTATATGTTTTGCATAAGTCATATTTGTAGAAATCATAAATAAGGTGGGATGGGGAGAAAATCGGTCCATATATTGAGACGGAAAAAAATCGATCTATATAATGAGGAACAAAAAAAGCGATCCACATTTAGAAAACGTTTTATCTTCTAGAAAAAATCACTTCAGACCGAACTGGAAAACTCTATCTCGGACCTAGTCTCAACACTAACAGCTATTATCATAAATGTCAAAAAATAATACATGCACTAATCAAAACAAAACAAAATAGTACCAGTATCCTCATTAATTGGTCAAAAACAATCATGGAATTTATTTAATTAAGAAATGGTTAACCAAAACAAACAATTGTTTTTATAGAAACAAAGTGCCATTTTAAAAATACCACCATTTATTTTCCATATATATCACTATTTACAACTTCTACTTAGAACGCTGTTGCTGCACATATTTTACACATATCTATACAAACATATACTGGGTGTATGAAAAGAGTGGTTTTACATAATTTACAATTTTAAAAAATTGAGAGTTTATTTTGCTTTGAATAGGTTTTTTAAATAAACTTAATTTTTTTTTAAATACACTAAATGTATGTTTTCGTTGAGATATGTAATACCACCAGTGACGGCTGACTCAAGACTGTTTCACATCTACTTTGATATAGCTTTCTTTACCAAATACAAATTTCATTTTCCATATTTAAAGTAAAATTGTGTAATCAGTAAAAGTAGATTTTGATATTGACGGGGTTTCGTGATAATGACGTTCCTTGAGATTTATTTTAACTTTAAAATATATATTTTTTCAACAGTATGGCCGAAATGGAAGCAAAAAGAAAACGGGAGGTTGAAATTTCCTCCCGTGGGACATCTCCCCAAAGTCTAGGACTGAAGCAGCATGTTTGGTTTTAAAAGTCAATTTAATTTTGTCTTGTACCTGAACAGGGCTTTTGGTAGTTATATAGATCTCTATCTGGTCGATGGAGACTTTGCCAACCCTGAGTAACTTTTTGTCAGAAGACAAAATCACTAATGGGCTGCTTTTGTGATATTGAAGATACATTTTGATCTGGGGACCCTTTTATCGTTAGCCATTCCTAATATCATACGGTGGGGTTTTCGCATAGTCCAATCTTTCATGACATTTACAAAGCTTTTGTGAACGTGTGTCCCAACCTTACGACGATTTTGTTGATTGAATGTCAATTTAGGCTATAATGTTGATTTTTGTGAAAATTTTACTAAAATCGGATGAGAAAAAAAGAAATATTTTTATTTTATTTTATTTTCTCACCTTGCGAACGTGTATATGAACTATTCTCTAAATTAATATGAATCATGGCATACATCAGAGATCAATAACAACAAAAAATAAGGAAACTTTGGTTTATATTTTATGCAACATGAATACACATACAATATTACATATACACGACTACATTGTTATTTCTTAGATCAAAAATATGATGTACTTCAGGGAGAACTATTATTTTAAATCTGGAAAATTTAATAAATAATGTATATTACAATTTATTCCCAAAATTAATTCAACAATTAAAAAGTTATTTACACTTACATGTAGGGTCCATAGTAAAGTACATCACTCACACCAACAACATCCAGATTCAACCTCAGCCTATAACCTGGCAGTGAACCTGTAACAGGTTTGATGAGAAACTTCTTATCCATGTTGGCCACTTCCTCAAAAACGGAACACAATACATATACATTATAAAATACACACTGTGACTGTTTTTCATACATACATACATACAAATAGACAAACTTTGCTTTATTAATAAGATTTACTTAGGATACGTACTGCTTTAAAAATAGAACAGGATTATAATTAAGGAGTAATTTCCATTAAAAAATATATTTACACACAATATATAGGCCATGCGATGGAATTGCATCAATTGATCTATCGTCCGGACAAGTATATTTATAATTGCAGCTAGAACATTATACATACATAAGTGCCTTGGTAGATACCTATTACAACCAGAAACTCATTCACAACGTCAAAGAACTTCAAAATGAAAAATAAAAGTCGCAAATTTGTCAAACAAATGGTAAATATTTTATAAACATACACATATTAATAAAAAATTTCAAAATGAAATTAACAACCAAGAAAATCCCTTGACACATCGCATTGCTTAGCAAAATATTAATTCTTTTTAAAATATGATTATTACTTCTAAATTATTATTTTTCCTTTTTCCCCCTTCTGATTCTATTACTTAGACAAATTTCTGCAGGGTGCTGCAAATTAACTTCCTTTATTATAATGCATTGCAATCAGGCTGTAGAGGTAGGAGCTAAAAAAACTTATGCTATTACAATAGTTGTCATGCTAGTATTTAAAAATTGTATGGTTTGCGCAAAACAAGTAATTTTTACCGGATTTATTTCGGGAAAACTTATATTTTTATGACCTTTGCAGAATCGCTAATTACTAATCATCTACTATAATAAAATAAGAGATGTATCTTTCTTTATGAAAAAATCACAGGCCAATAACATACCACATTTCGGTTTATTCAGTGTACGGACTTCTCTAATCTTTTAAAACTGTGTAAAGATAACAAAAATTTAAATGTATTTCTGATTAATAAAACATGTTTGAATGCCTTTTGAAAGAGGACATTAACACATGGGTTGAAAAGTCCCAGGCTTAACACATAGATGGCGCTATATATTAATTTTATTCACCTAATTCTCAGTTAGTACCAGCCTTCAAAAGATAGCTGTCAAAACTTTCTGACAGTCTGTTGTTAGTTTATGAGTTATTGTGCTAAGTGTGACTGACACTACCTTTGTTATTTCCAAAACTATGGGTCAAAAACAATTTTGTGTTTTAATGCTACACTGCTTCTTGAAGGGAAAAACATATTCGTTCAAGCTTCTCAATGGCTTGAAAAGTGTCATGGGAACTCTGATCTATAAACCGAATAAAAGAAAAGATAAATAATAATTTTAAAAAAGCCAATTTTGACTCGAAAAACGTGTTTTCTTTGTCTGCCCATGTCATAATTTGTCTTCACCTTTGACGTCCTTTGCTGTTAATTGGTCTCAAATCATCCAAGAATATGATTTGCCATGTTTCTTACATGTAACTTGTGAATAAAATAGGTTCGGGGAGAAAATAATTTCGTATTTCGTACTTTTCACTTAATTTTAATGTTTCATAAGAAGTGTTACAATCATCCAATTTAAGACAAGTATGTCTCGTTCTGCTCAATAACTTGTTACCAACGAGAATTCAACTTCATAATTCCCTTTTTGTAGAAGCCCTTGTCCCTATTGACAAAAACTTGGACAACCAATTTTCATTGGCCTCTATTGAAGCTAAATTTGTACCCTTTCACGTTGCCATAGATAGGAACAGGTAGTAGTCACTTGGTGCCAGGTCCGGACTATAAAGTGGATGTATAATGACTATACGAGTACCTGAAGCATCTGGGTCGTCATCAAAGATATGTGCAGCCTGACGTTGCCATTATGATGTTTTCTCGTCTCCTATTCTGTTTTTGTTCGATCATCAGCTTCAAACAGTCGATTTGTTCACAGTAGAGGGCAGAATTGAGCGATAAAAATAGAAAAGAAAATATTGCTCGAACCACTGTTGTGCAACACAAACCGAGAGTATTCCTTTCAGGAAGTAAAAATATTAAATAGGGCGATTTTCTTCCTTTGAGCACTCCATATTCGATCACGATAATTCACATAATTCCCTACTGAACCGACCAAGTGCAATACTATCCCAAAAGCGTTTGTAGTATACACTCATACCTTTAAAACGATGTCAACAATAGTGAACAAGATATACTTTATAAAAAATAAAGGGACGAAATTACTTTTTCCCCAACCAATAATTATGTATTTGGATTTGAAACGAGGGAATTATTCGAAGGATGTGTAGTCAATATATGTAGAATAGGGTGACCCTAACTTAAAAATCAATGTTTTACTTGTTTTTCTCACCCTTCCATTTTTCTCCATCATAAATTAATTTCAGAGTCAAAATATTTTTGACTTTATAATTATTTAGTTGTGGCCCTCACTTGTAAATAATCGATTGAAGCATAAATAAATTCAATTAGATGATTTAATACTAGCTGTAGAACGGGGCATTGCCTGGAGTTATTAGGATTCGATGAACAGACAATCTTTTCTTTAATAATATATAGTGGTGCGTTGATCCTTATCCTGTCTAGTCCCACTTGTCGGTCCTTAAAGTTATACGATAGAATAGAATATATTCGTATGATATAGAATTCGAATGAAAACATAAATATATGTACAAGATATCTGAAATGCTCTTAACATATATCTCATATACCTTATTTTCCGGAATAAACCATCAACATTTTTAGAGGGAAAACCAAGAACTGACATTTAAGGAACTATCCCAATGGACAATAGGACGGGTTCTAAGACTTGATTGGACCGAATAAAAAAGGACTGACATCCCTAATATAACTACTCAAAAAATCATCTGCTAAGACAAAACTTATGGGTTCCCATCACTACAGAGCTATTCAAACTTTCTTTGTAAAGAGTGACATTGACCGTGCTGCCAAGTTCATTGGTGCTGGAGCTACCACTGTGAGAGTCGCAGGATCTGGTATTGGATCTGTTTTTGGTTCTTTGGGCATCTGCTATGCCCCTAATCCATCTCTCAAACAGCAACTCTTCTCCTACACCATTCTTAGATTAACCCTCTCTGAGTCTATGGGTCTTTTCTGTTTGATGATGGCATTTTTACTTCTCTTCACATTCTAAGAAGATCAGAGACTTATTTATCCTCCCCCCATCCTTTTACACCTACAAATCCATGTTTTATTATTTTTTCTTTTATCATTAATTATTAAGATTGGTTTGTCCATATGCATAAGACACAAGTCTGTAGAGTTATCTTAAATCTAAAAAATCAAATATTGGAAAAGTCTGCTCATATAGATAAAATATATTTATAATCTTGGTTTCTCGGAAATAGGTTCTTTCACTGTTGGATATATCTTGGGTTATATATATATATATATACACTCAAGGCATTTAAATAAAACTTAATGAGGTTTTAGTGGATTGTAAGGTATCAACAAGGTTGATAATTTTGGTAAGGATACAAAAGCGTCCGAGGAGAAGGGAAGAAATACTTATGGTATCATTGTCCATTGACTAAAAGAATAAACATCTTCCTCTGTTACTTTATCAATCCCCGCCTTTATTATTCAATATTATTATAATATTAGATACTGATAGTCGATAGAGAACTGAATAAAATGCCTAAGATAACGTCTCCTTCTGTCTGGATTTCTGTAAATGGAGGCCCAGGAATTTGGAAATACTTACCGAACGGGAAACAGATGGCTTGTCGGATTTGTCGATATAAATGTGCCTTTAGTCCCCTGTCTATAATTAAACGCCACTCATTATCCTCATCTCATATCAAGAGCATGGATATTCATCTATAAAATCAAGTTAATGATGTCAGACTTTAACTCTGATCTCACAAAGATGCTTATTACATGTATATAAACTTATCCATTGCTAATCATCTACGTTCAAAAAATTTATGGAGAAATACTCTGGTAAACCCATCCCTTCCCGAGAAACCATCATTAAATTAATAGAGGGAGGGTGTTGGTAATGATGTCATTTATAGAAATACCCCCATTGTAAATAGTGAAGTTAAGTTTTGAGTCATCCACGCCAAATTATGATCAAAGTTATCAGTAAAAAGTATAAAATATGTACTAATTTCGAGATGGAACTCTGAATTTTTTGTACCATCTAACAGTAATTATTCATTTCTTTTAATCTAATCATAAAATATGATTTTATTTTAGCTAAAAATATCAAGAATTTTGATACACAGCTCATTAAATGGCAAAAACAACTGCTTAAATGGTCACAACAACGGGGGTAGTAGCTTTTGATGGTTCGCAACTAGTTTGTCTGACACTAGTTTCTTTACTGAAAGACTTGGGTATGACCATTAGGTTTTCCAACATTACATAGTTAATAAATATTTCTTCTTTATCACTTAAGGATTAGCTATGGTTGATAAGCTCAAGAAATTGTGTTCATAAAAGGCAAAAACAACTGCTTAAATGGTCACAACAACGGGGGTAGTTACATTGGGTGTAGCATTATAATTAGCAATTGTGTTTATCCTTCATGATAATAGTATGTTATATAAGCATAAATAACGAAGAAAAAATCTTTTTTGAGGTTCTTAATAAGGAGTAATATCGCCGGACATTACTACATAATTAGCTTTTGCTCTAAATCTTTATGATGGATTTAATTCGAACATTTTTTTTATTAGTATATTTATTGTCTAATTTTATGATTTTGACATTGACTTTATTATTAATTATTATTTAATTATCATCGGTAGAGATATATCTATCCTGTGCACAATTGTATATAGCAACTTCCATATGAAGAAAAAGGGGCGATTATCTGTCTGATTAAGCTCCACGTCTGGCTTGTGTGTTTTGCAACCTAACTTTATGACATATTTATCTGAATTCCGATGTCAGAACAAGAAAATATTATTTGGATCAATCTATTATTTCAATATTCTGTATTTATAGTTTATTGTTATTATTAGTTATATGATTGTTTAATTTTGAATATTTAACAGAAATGTATGATGGTTTATTTTTTAGTATGTAGATTATATTTAATTTAAGCCTTCTTTTTTAAACTTGGATCTTTAAATATATTTCGAAATACTCCACTTTTTCGTTTCATTAGTTATTATTCGGAGAATATGGTTCATAATGAATTACAATTTAATAGTGGGACGTTTTGAAATCTACTGTAACGGATAAAAAACGTCTAAATCAAGTATATCTTTATTAAACATTTTGCAAATTAATACTTTCATTATACCCTCAAAAATCATAATAAAGCAGGCAGCTGATAATCACATCAGTATTTTAAACAATGATACAATAAGTCTTTCTCCCCACCCTCCTTCTACTTGCACGAGTTTTTCTCTACAGGATTATTAGGATTGGGTATTAATGCAAGAAGAATAACTATCATTAATTCATTCATATTATTTATTTTTGTTCAACAGGTGAATCGTCTGTCTAAGCATACATTGATGATTATACTTACAACATATATAATTGAATTCAGCTATTCGTCGAAATAAACATATTATACATATAAATAAATCATCAGTTTTACTTTCCATTTTTCAGAAGCACACTCACACGTAGTTACTGAATACTTAGATGTTCCCTCCTAAAGAAAAAAATGAATAATAACAACTTGATATATATTTTTTTTTAATTTGACGTGAGGAGCAATTTTGCGCAATGATATATTTCATTCTTAGAACCCATTGAGAGAATGAAAATTAAAATAAGGACTTTTTAAGACACGATAAGAGCTAACATAATTTACATTGCACAAATATATTGCATTTACTCCCCCCCTTCATACTAAAAAAGTTCTTTTAAAAAAAGTTGTAAAGTTAATTGTAACAAATTTTTAAAATTATTATATATTTTAGAATTTTGTTTGCTTCCTGAAATTAAATATAATTATTTTACTAATGGGTTTAAATCATGGAAACAATTTGATTTTTGTTTCCTAACAAATTGCAAAATGCATGTCTTACAAATAATTGCAAGTGAATAATTAAAGGAATTTAATTGTCTTTTTATTAACTGATTCATTGAAACATGTGATACCACACTAATGCACACTAATTTTTGTTTAATACCCAATTCTTTTTTTGCTTGAAAATAACTCTAATACATTTTTTTGTGTTGTCTTAATTGAAAATTTGACTTAAATGAGAAGATAAATATAATCTTAATAGAAAAGTAAGAACCTTCGTTCAAAAATTGGACCACCCAGCCTACTACATATATATGAATTATGGTATAAAATGGTATAACACCAGAGACGCGGCTATTTTCTTTGTAGATCTTATGTGAAACATCTTATTATTAAGTAAGTATTGTGTATTAGTATTATGTTCTCGTTTGCGGTACATCAACATAATAACAATCTTGAACAAAATTTAAGAAATGAGAAAATCCCAATTTATGCTTATAATCCATTAATGTTTATATACTTGGCAATAAAAACAGTGGTTACATGACTGCTGTACTCGACGATTTCTATTATTTTATCCACATTTTCGACAATTGACCTTTCAGAACGTGATGCATCTTTGAGATCAAAATTACCAGAATGGCATCGACGAAACCAAAATTGCATGTAATGGGCTGTTATAGTATCAGGACCATAAACACTGCTCACATTTTCAGTCACCTAGGCTTGCATTTTCTCTTTTATCGAAGAAAAACTGTAAAATATGGCATATTTTCTCTTTGATTGGCTGTCAAACAATTACAAAACTATCACATACGTTTTTATAGTACAAAATTTTATCTCTCTAAGTACATCCAGCGTTAACTGATTGCACTTGTACAAGATTCGATACACATTCCTAGGCCATCTATCTAGAAAATAATGGATTTTTGTTTCCTATACCTATTATAAATTATAGCGGTAGTACCCAGTATTATTGAGTTGGTCTTAATTTATTTAGTACAGTCTTAAGACCAGTCCTTAACTGAAGGTCTTTCGAATATTTCCTAAAAATGTCGATGGTTCATAAATCCAACAAAGATGTATGAGATATCTCTAAAGATTACCGATATTTTTTTTGTCTCAATTTGTTTCCCTATCTGCCTGATTTATGAGTTGTACAAATATGATTAATGTAAACCATATATATAATTTCATATGATGTTATTGTGGGGCAATGTTTACCATTTTCAAATACAAATGACGTCATCAAACATTCATCAATATAATTGGTCTAGACCAAATTTTAAATAAGACTTATTTTTATTTTGTAAGATCGATCCAAGCCGAACTTATTTAAAAGATCGAATGAGTTTGCCCCACTCAAAATCCATCTCAAACCATCAACAATTTCCAAACCGAATCCCAACACTAACGGTACATGGATCGATAAATATTCAAAGAGGTATCTCATAACTTGACTCGAATTGATAATGTCCTTGTTATTTCATTAGACACACATATATTGAGATAACAACATTTAAGTCCATTTTATCGTTATTACGATTCTATTTAGAATTAAATATTATAGGCGTAAAAGATGGAGCATCATAAAAACCAATGAGGTGAGGCACTCTTTGTCCTGTTTGGCAATGATTATGTGAGTTGACCTATCTTTTAACACATGCCAATTGATTATTTTTCTGCATTTGAATAAACAATTATTTCTTACCCCCATGCTACGAAAAAAAATCTCATTAGAGGAACAAAAATATTAAATTATGCTTAATTATAAGCCAGACTTATTAATTATAATTAAATGTAGTAATCTTGATCATCATTGAGGTTGACCTTTTGTTGTTGTAGAGGATGTAGTGGCGCAGCAGTGTCGATGATAATGATGATAGTAGAATAGTACATAGATACTGGTGTTGAGTCTCGGTCCGAGACTGATTTTTTTCGGTTCGGTCTTAAGTGATTTTTTCTAGAACAATTTGAACTGATAGACCGCGATCTCAGACCGTAGACCAAAATTTGATCCTTTATAAATCGTGGAGTGATTTTTTCGGTCGCTATCTATGTTTCAATTTTCCCTCTCATTCGCCTGATTTATGATTTTTGTAACACATATAACTTCATATGAAATGATGTACCAATGATCTCAATTTTGAAACACAACTGACATCATCAACAACTCATCTATAGAATTGGTGTATACAAATAGTTCCCTAAGGGGTTATATACAGGGTGAGTACACAAAAATTTAAAAAAACTTTTCACTTCTCCATATTCTTATTCTTTACCATTTGTATGGAAAACTTTTGAAGTAAAAGTTGGTATTTAAACACTTTTCTATACTTTCTATAATATATGTCTCCCTCCATTTTGATCGCACAAAAACAAAACAAACATCAAACTGTAGCTTTTTGTCAGCTCTTTCGAATGGTACCAAGTACAAAATTGTCATAATTTTATAGAACTGATTCAAAATGGCCTAGAAGAGGAATCTAATTTTTGAGTTCTCACCCTGAAGAGCTGTCAGGGGTCTATGTTTACTAAAAATTTGGGGATCCATATAGGTTACGAAATTGTAAAAAAAAATATAAAAATAAAAAATATTATGGCTAAATATTAATAAAGTTTAATAGAATGATTTAAATACCAATTTGATTTGCAGCCTTTCTTGGTAAAAATGGAGTATAGCTGATCCCTTTACCAAATATTATAGCAGCAGCAGTGGATAGAACCTCGGAATGTTTTCGTGCTATCGTGGTTTTATAAGTGATAGAAACGAAATGTAGCCTAGGTGTTAGTAATTCACTGCATCATTCACATTAACAAACATTATTAGCCATATTTCTGACTGTATCAGTTCTTCCGTTTGTAATAAATGTCATTAAAAATATTCATAGCAATCCATTGAGTTCTACATTATTTGTTAGCATTTGTCTCATGCTAATGACAAGAATTTTATAGGGTACTACTTTGGAGCATTAAAATACGATAGTTCTCGAAATGCTTATCTTTGAAAAAAAAAATGTTCCTCTTTTTATGCCATTTGAGTGTTTTTACTAGATAAAATTATATTTTTAAAGAAAATTTAATCAAATGAATGGCAAACATTGCTTATTTAACCTAAACTTATAAAGTTCGGTCCTTGATGACGGCACTCAATTATATTTCTTCTTTTTTATCAGTTACAGCACTGACCGTCCAAAGGACTGGCTCCCCATAGGATTTGTCCCAAGGACTGATAAGATCGGTCCTAAGACTGAACCGGACTATACCAAATAAAAAAAGACAGACACAACACTACTTGCAGTAACAAGGATAATTCTGAATTTAGCGGAAACAAAGTCCATTTTGGCAGCCTTTCTTGTTAAATTTGATTTGATCGAAAGCTTTAATTTTCCTTGTTGCCAAAATTGTCATCCACAAATATCCAAGATAACGATGTTTTGATCTTTGTCCAAGATTTAAATGTCCTTAATATAGATTTTAAAAGAAGGTTTGGTGATATTTTGTCTATGGGCATACCATCATGAATTATCAACCACTACATTAAAATTAAAGACAGATATCATGTTACAAGAATAAATTATCGGAATACGTTGTAAAGAAGAACTTAAGATGCAGTTAAGATATTGTTATTGACAGCAGTTTTGCCTCCAAATATAATTCCTTGTCGATTAATTTACTTTATGGGATAATGCAAGAAAATTATTTATACCTTGCCCATCTGTAAACAACGTGGAAATTTAGCTATAGCACGGTTGTCCATCTTTTACGTGTAATTGAAATCAATTAATAATCATTGAATGTGAAGACTAATTTGTAGCCAAATGTTAAGAAATTGTTATCAGATTGTCAAACTTAAACTTCAAATTAATTATTTATTCATTCCTATTTTTTTGGTTTGTTTGTTTCAATCTTAATATAGTGTGTATTAAAAAAAATCCATTATTTTTTATGGATTTTATTCCAAATTACTCGACGATTTTGATTATTTTATTAACATTTTTGACAATTGCCCGTGATGCATCATTGACATCAAAATTACTGAAACGGAATGCACGAAACCAAAATTGTACGTAATTGTCTCTTACATTTTAAGAACCATAGACACTTTTCACATTTTCAGCCACCTGGCTAGTGTTTCCGCCTTCATCAACAAAAAACTGTGGAATATGGCGTATTTTTTTCTTTGCTGGTGCCCATATTTGACGACCGCTCCAACAATATTGTTCTAAATACTCACAAAACTGTCTGAAAAATTTTTTTAGTACACAATCGTACTTTGTAATGTCATCTAGCGTTAACGAGTCGCACTGATACAATACAAGATACACATTATCAAAGGCATCTTTTGGAAAAATAAAGTATTTCTTTTTTTTACAAACTATTGTTGTAAACGAACTTTGGCTTTATTCAACTATATCTACAATGATTTAATAATAATAATAATAATTACAAAAAAAACTTAATTAATATAAATATCTACAACCTCTATTTCATATCTTGCATATGGTCCCCCAATGTTTACTACTTTTCTTTTATCTAGGTAAAATTATAAATAACAAATAGAACAATTACAATATTTATCAGAACTATTATGTACTTTTCAAGTTTTTTCTTTTCTTTTTCATTAAAATTTCCCAATTTAAAAAAGTCCTGTCAATGTCAAAATCATTGTGTAATTTATCCTTTAAAAACATTTAAAATTAATAAGTTGAAGAAAATCTATGGGCTAAAAAAAAATGGAGGATTTGGCCGTAATTTAAATCTTAAATTTGATTAATTTTTTGTAATAGCTGAAGCAGACCGAATTTTCCCGTGAGACCGTTCATGAAAAAACTCATTTAAAGGACTGAATTATTTCGGTCCCCAAAAAATCATAACAGTATTAGATCGGTGATGAATTTTCAGACCTAAACCCAACACTAGTTCATAGAACGGCCATATCCTTTAATTTTCATTAAGCTCATTTGATTTTAATTTACGTTATGAAGCATTAAATGAGAAGTCATTAACCTGCTGCAAGTTCACTTTTTCTTTCTAAATATATATTTTTTAAACAAAACAAAAATGCGAATAGGCCTTATTATTTATAATAATAATAATATTTCATATATTAAAAGAGAAAAAAAAATGTTTTTGAGTTGTGTTTTAATATTATAAAGGTTAAGAACCTTTACTACTCCGTACTTATTGATGCATTTTGTTTGAAATGAAGAAAAGTTTAAAAAAAAAAATTAAATAAAAGAAGTTTAGAGAGTCTTCTCATTAAACTTTGATAATGAAAGAAGGTTCTACTTTTTTAATTATAGGTACGTAATTAATGATAATATAAAGAAAAGGGGGTTGGGGAGTGAGTATCTGTCCAATTAGTGAAGCATAGTTTTCAATTATCAACTTACATGATGGGTACAAACAAAAATTGTCATAATGTTTTTTTGAGTTAGTGTCGTCTTCCTTTCGTCGCATCTAAAAAGTTTTTTAGTCAAGAAGAGAAAATATATTTTATACATACAAAGTTAGGACCCAAAATTTGCAGTAGCAGATAATTACAATTTATCACCATTATTTTTAATTACAAGGTTTCCTTAGTCAACCAAACGACAGTCGAAACAAAAATAAAAAAGTTTTGTTTTTTTATCCCATACTCTAAGTGCAAAAATGTCAGAGCAACAACAAACCAGGCAACAACGCATGATCAATCTTCTCTGCACCAGTATCATTTCCAAGAAGGCTGTAGAGACTGTTGGCATCTCCATCTGGACTGCATCCAAAATTAAGAAGTCCATTATAGCCCATAAAGCAAAATAAAACCGAAACTTATGTAGCAACAATATGTATGACTCTTGGCCTGCCTTCATGTGATCCAACCCTCAACTTTAACTATAGACTTTGAGGCGTTTTGCATAAGAGTTTTCGGCTGCACCACTCATCCCAATTTATATTTGCTCCGAGGTGCCGTCAGGAAATTATGATACACCATGCCATGGGCGCAGCCTTAATTGTCAAAAGCTGTAAATCTACTGGCGTTTCAAGGCCGTTGATACATTGTGCTGACGCGCACTGTAGTTCCTTAATGTTATTGAATATCATACATATATGCATTATACTTTTGGTTTAGATATATATATTGATAATGTTTAACTTATTTGTTATTATTCTTCGATTATATAAAATATATTCTTCTTGGCTTTTAAAAGGCTTGATCAAACTTCAAAGCCTAGCTGTGCTCAAGTTCTAAACATTGATCAATATGTTTCAAACTTTATATTTTTCATTTTTTACCTGGGAAAAATTTTACCACTGTGGCTCTCCAACATTTCGGAAAACACATTTTAAGTAATAATTAAGTCTATGATTATTTTATTAATTACATTGATAACTATGGGACAACCCATTTCGTTCTTCTAACCAAGCTTGTGGATCAAAGTCGTTGGAGCTCCATATTTTTGCTAGAGTCGTAGTGGAGTGAAGTCGGATTCGTATAATTTTACATAATTGGAGTTGAAGATACATAATTCAGAATAGTTGGAGTAGAAAATGCTAAATAAAGGTTTAAAAAGAAGAACAGATTTCATCTACTATTTTAGTATTTTATGACGTCACATTCACTTTTTACACAATGATTGGGAAGATCGATTATTTCGAAAATGTGCTAATTATAAATCATTTATAGTCTCTTACTTAAATATTATTTAGGTCAAAGTTTATTTATTATATAATTTACTCAATAAATGATAAGTAAACGAATTCTGAAAATTTCAGTTGTAATTTTCGTTTTCCTAAAGTAAGAATCGAATAATTTCAGATAGTCAGAGTCAAATAATTATAAATAGTTGGAGTCAGGGTCAAATTTATCAAATAGTTGTAGTCAAAGTTGGATTTGGAGTTAAATAAATCACAAATATCGAGTTGGATTGCAAAAAGATCCTCTGACTTCACAAACCCAGCTCTTTGTTGTTTTTAACTAAAAAAATTATCTCAGATCTTAACAGAAGGAATTTGGCCGATCTATTTATTTATTTTTTATTTTTTTCCAAATTGAAAGTCTTATTTTAAGACTGTCAATTTTCATTGTATCCCAGAGAGTTGATTTACGCTCATAGATATTATTTTGTATGACAACTTGTAATATATCAAAAGCAGTGCATAGTCATTCTCTAGAGCAGGGATTCTCAACCTTTTATTTGTGATGTACCACTTGTAAAATATTTGTTTAACCCAAGTACCCCCTTACCAGTACAAAACATTTTTTAGACTCAATGACAAGGTCGTCCATTAGATTATATATTGTAAGATATCTTGTTTTTCGAATATTTTTTTTAATCGAAAAATTTAAATTTTTTGGAATAAAATTTCAAAAGTATTTTCGGAAGAAAATTTTAAATCCATAGCTAGTCACAAAAAAAAAATTGGAAAAAATTCAAAATTTACATCTGTTCTCAAAAAATTAAATTTTTTGGAAAAAATATTCAAAATCTTTAGATATTCACAAAAATGGGTATCCATTTCAAAAAAAATTTTGGGAAGAAAAGTCAAAATCCACCGCTGATTACAAAAAAATTAAATTATTATATTTTTTGAAAAAAATTATAAATATTATATTTTTTGTAGAAAAATTTATAAATTCATAGCTATTCACAGAAAATTAACTTAAATTTGAAATCTTTTTTGAAAAATAAAAATCAAATATTATATTTTCTAGTAAAAAACAAAAAAATCTTAATTAGGCTGAGGGAGGCTAAAGATTGACAAAAATATATTATTATTAAATTAAACTAATTGTAAATTAGCTCTTAAGTTGTTACAGGTGCAATTTATGTAAAGGCGTTGTTCCTCCAAATTTTAGTATAATATGCCAAACGATTTTTTCAATTTATTCTAATAATTTAAAATTTGCTACATTTTGTAAACGCCAATTACTCCTCAGAGAATAACTTTTATGAGTCTGAATGCTCACCAAGAGCATTTTCATCATGTTGGTTTTGTTGTGACTGGTACAAATTATAACTTCAACCTTCATCCTTTTGGCGTCCATTTTCCACTTATAAGTATTTCATTTGACATAAACAGCTGACATCAATTCTAAAACTATTGTACCAAAAAGTATGATTTGATGTTAACAAAAAAAAATGCCTAAGAAAATTCTTCAAACAAGGTAAGCACTATCATACCACTTTGCGAATAATATATATATTTTAAGCCTGCTCATGCCCTAAAAAAAAGTTTTGCAGACAACTAATGTTTATTGATACTATAGTACCAGAACCTTAAAAATAGTCACTTACAGCCTCATAATTTATAATGGTAGGAATCTGTAAATTGTTAGTTTCCACCTGGTAAATGCATATATTGTATAAAAACCGTTACTTCATTGGATTATTTCACACATTATATCATAAGTTAGTTCAATTCCATTTGCTTATCATAATTATAATTTATATTCAATGTCATAATTATGTATATTATACATATGTCTATAAATGGCTTCATTTTCATTATCTTGTAATAAAAGAGGGCGTTGTTTACTACTAATACCATTAGAGTTTTCTTATAATTTGCCAATTAAAATCATTAAAAATCCCTTCTTTTTTTTTTTTTTTTTTTTTTTTTTTGTAGTTATTGATCGTTTACAATTTTTTGTATTTAAACTATTATTACGGGGTATCAGAGACTTTAAAAGGTAATTTGTGGAAAAACTACTGACTCCTATAATTTTTAAATAAATGCAAACAAAAGCAGACATATATAGGTATGTTGTATTAAGTTTTGATGTGTCTAAATCAAAGTAGCTCCCAGTAATAGAACTTAAAGCAAAAAAAAACGCACAAAACATTTATTACAATTTATTTCCCAAAATTAATTCAGAAATATACAAATATTTTGCTCTTACATGTAGGGGGATCATAGTGAAGTCAATCACTCAAACCAGCCACCTCAAGCTTTAACTACAGCCTTCAACCTGGCCCTGAACCTAGCAACGTCCTAAATGAGGAATGAGGTCAATATTGGCCATTACCTCGACAAATGGAAGACCCCAAGGAGTAAACAGTGTTTTATGCAGATTTATTGGACTCCCTCTCCAATACGCCCCACACATAAGTAATACTCCAAGGGGTTCAGATCTGGGTTGATAGGAGACCACATTTCCTTTACCCAGATCATAAAGATCTTAAAAATATTGGTTTTTCCGGAATTAATCCAGTTCGAATACACCCACTTAGAACAAACTGTATCGATTTAATATTTTCGCATGATTAAAATTATGTTAATATAAAATTAAGCTCTATGGCATTATTATTTATAGAGCTATTCGCGTTCTTGGACGTACACCAGGTACGGATGCACACAATAATAGCCACACGGCGTTTGTTTTCAGAGAATATTTTAAGGAATTTGAATGTTTTCATTATGCAATGTTGACAGCTCAATCTGATAAGCACACTTTCATAAATTTAGATCTCAGTGTTGCAAAGATATTGAGCTCTAAGCTTTTTTCGGATTCAAAATCCCCCCCCCTGTATACCATAAAGAAAGAAATAGAGATAGAAGCGGCCAAGGGATATCGATTGGCTGTTTGGCATAGTAAGATTGTAGTAGATTAAAATCTTCAGTCTACAGTAATGAACGTCAGCTGTGGAAAAGGGTAGAAATAGAGATACAGTAATACCTCGAAATACGAGTCAGTTACACCCGAACCATATATCTGATGACGTCAGCTATTGTTAGAGTATTTATAATATAATAATCTATTTTTAAAAAATCTTATTTTTCTTCATTTTCACAATAAAAATATTTTATACAGCGGGGACATACAACAGTCACGTTATCTTACACAACACTAGGGCCCTCAAGCAATTTATACTTATTAGTTATCTTATTTATAACCGTGACAATGATTTTTCTTGGTAAGATGGGTTTTTTAGAAATATTTTAGTCTTTTATACAAAGCCAAATTAGACAAATAACTTTTTTAGAAGAAACAAAAAAATGGAACGAAATTTTTATATTGCGATAACTGTACAAATTTTGCATAAGTGAGAGGACAATGAATGGCCACTGTTCAGCAGTTATAATACTTAGATAGGTGCATATTCCTTGTAATAATTGATATACGACCAAATGGTTATAAAACTAATAACTCTCTTAAAAGTTTCCATGAATAATATTATCTAGGCGTAATAAATAGTAAATCTTTTACAAAGATGGTTTATGACCTTTGTGTTATGAATAAAATAATCGTTTTCGGTATAATTGAATTATTATTTGACTGTTTTTATTGTTCAATACATAATTAAAAATTTAATAAATGGATAAATCCTACATTATTAATGTAGCTATGTTCTTTATTTTTTATACATTGTTAGAAAAGTGGTCATTAGATGTCGCTAAGATATTTTATGTACAATTCTATCAAAATAAAAAGGTTTTGTGATATAAAATGTGTCTTGTTCTTCGGCCTTCATTTCTCAGCCAACGTCCGTGAAATCAATGGAAGATATTATTGAGGACAATATCTTTGTACACCGAGGATGGGGGTTTGAGGACTTGCTAGTTGTGGCTTTATTCATTTTAAGCTTCACATTGAAATCGCCTCCTATTATTGTAGGTCTGCGGGAAATAATTGGTAAAAATTTGGATCATCAATAATCGGTATACATAAACCAATTACATATAAAGTTGAGTCTCGGTAGATACAATTTGCTTTTATTATGTTACCTTCAGCACACCGGAAGTGGACTTTGGGGTTTAGATCCGCTTTTATGAGCAAACTTACTCCACGCTTTGGGTGAAGATTCTTACTGTTGAAGGACAAAAAGGACCTATATCTATGGGGGATAGAGAAGTGGTTGTCCAAGTTACATCTCAAATTAAAAAATCTGTAGCTATTCTCATAAAATTATTATTTTTGTAAAAAATTACAAAAATCCACAGCTGTTCACAAAAAATTAAATTTTCGGAAAAAAATTTTAAATATTAAAGTTTTTGGAAAAAAATTCAAAAATCCCCACCTAACTTTGTTATTCACAAAAAATATATATATATATATATTTCAAATATGAAATTTTTTGGGGAAAAAAAATTTAAAAATTAAATTAAATGTCTAATATTTAATTTTTTGAAAAAAAAATCAAATATTTAATGTTCTAGTAAAAAATAAAAATTTCTTTATTTGGGTGGGGTTATAGCCACTCCAGCCCACCTCTTACGGACGCCCCTGATGAAAGCGGTTGTAAATTGTGATATTTTTTGGTATGTAACAATATAAAAATAACAAAATAATCCGGACAGTTTGAAGAATGTTTGAGAGGAAGTAACTCAGCTTGATCAGAGTCAAATTTAGACAAAATAAAGCCTTTAACTACAATTAGCATCCTTGGATATCTTAACTCATTCCAGAAATTTGAATACATAGCCTGATGTTGGCCGAAATATGTTCATTAAATATTATGAAAAAAAATACGTTGGACATTTTTCAATTTTTTATTTTTGTTTAATAATATTTTTATGTGATCAGATCACATAATAAAAAACATTCAAAGAAATCCTACCCTCCATTCATCTTCATAGCTACAAAGATGGTTTTTTAAACATTACCCATAATTTTTAACTCGTCATAAAAATTCCATATTCCAATTTTCCTTTTTATTTCTATACTATTGAAAAAATTTATGGCCCCAAAACAGAAAAAGTAAACTAGAATTATTTATTTCAAAATTGTGTGTGGATTACATATGTATTCTTTGACGAATTACAGTCAATTTCTATAAACAAACTATTAGCATTAAACCCTTGAGTGTGTCGCAAATTGAAGTTAAAGTAGCCAAAATTTATCATCACAATAAAAAAATGACAATTGATAGATTTTATGGTTGAAAGGGGCAATATCAAGGCCCAGTATAAGACTCTATAAAAGTTTAAAACTACCAAGTGGTCCATTAAAATCTGAAAATTTGAATTTTATTCTTCAACAAGATATTATTTATTAATTAACGATATAAAACAACAAAATTAATACTCTAAACAGATGTGTGGCTGAGCTCTGTGTATCATTAGTGTAGCCGTACTTAGCATCAATTATGGCTTTCAGGGGGCGGCAGATGGCCTGGCACTCGCTGCAGATATAGTCCTCTGTCATGGCGTCCCAGTACTGGCTGACAGTTTCATTGAGGACCTCAGCGTTTGGATGACAGACAATACATCCTTTTTCTTTACATGCACCCATAAGGTATAGTCTAGGGGATTGCCATCAGGGCTACAGGGGGCCAAAAGTGTCAAAAAAAGAGTTCAAAAGAACTCAAATGACTCATTCAAAAGAGTCTTCCAACGGGGGAGATGGGTTTATTTCATTGGTGATGTCAAAAGTGGCCTGTCCACCTCACAAGGCTCTTCTCATCCACTTTTTTCATAGCTCTTTGAACAGTCTGGTGTGAAACCCCGACAGCTGCTGCATGGGCCCTCATGGACATGATAGGATTGACTTTGGGCGTTTTCTTTAACTCCTCAAGTTCCAGTTTCGTATTTTTGACAGAGCCCTTCTTCCTCTTCTACGTTTCAGACATGCTGACAACGTAGACGGTGGTCCTAGACACGCCTGACTGCTTGGATTGCGCGAATGGAAATTCGTCGATCACGTTCAAATGTCATTTTCTCAACTTGTACGTAAACTAGAGGGCACAAGTTTATTTTGTTTTGTAACTAATTCTGTATGGTTTAATATATCGAAATATTAATTAATTTCAATCACTCAACATTCATGAATTATTGATTTAGCATATATTTAGTATATATAAAATTATTTTGGTATCTTAATTCATCCCATAAATTCAAATACAAAGCCTATAGTTTTTGCAAATATGTATATGAAATATTGACCTCAACGTATACAGTGTGTGGTATCATAATTTCCTTTTTATAAAACTTAGATGTTGAAGTAGTAGTTAATTGAGCATATTTTTATTCAGAAGGCAAGATTCTAAAGTTTTTGGAAAGTGGCAAGAAAGAGGGCTGTAGGGTGGAGAAGCTACTTTTGACACTAGCAATGAAAGAAACCCATCTCCTCCATTGCAAGATTCTTTTGAATTAGTCTTTTGATTTCTTTTGAACTCTTTTTTGGCAATTTGGCTCTCCAAGAGCCCTGATGCGTACCCTCTCGACTACCCCTTTTAGGTGCATGTCATGAGGAAGGCCTGAAGTGTTTGCCATCAAAACATCAAGGTCGTTAATGCCACTGTCATCCAGCAATTAGACTCCATGACAGAGGACTACATCTGCAATGGATGCTAGGGCTTCCGATACCGCTTGGAAGCCATCATTGACGCTAAGAGCGTCTACATTTATGATTCAAAGAGCTTAAACACGCATCTATTTAGAGTATTAATTTTGTTGAAATTCTATTATTAACTAATGCATTATATCTTGTTGAAGTTTATAGCTCAAAGTGTTTGGATTTTAATGGAACACTCGGTATATGAAGTAAAAAAATAATAGGGATTTTCTCATTTTCTTGATTTTTGTTCAAAATTGTTTTTATGTTGACGCACCACACATGTCTTTCTAACAAACCCTACCCTCCATTCACCTCAATAGCTACAAAGAGGATTTCTTTTATGATTATTGTTACATTTAAAATTACTTATAATTTAAACACATCATAAAAATCCCTTATTTCAATTTCCCTTTTTATTTTCTAGCAATATATACTATAATAATAATTGTATAACCAAAAATATTCTTCTTATATTTAAATTTTAACCATTTTTCTTTTTTGTATAGTAACTATTAAAGCTCAAAGACTAGAGAGAGAGAGAAGATGAAAAAAACATAAATTTTTTGTTTCAAAAAGTAAAAAATCTTTTCCGCAAAGTAGAATAAATCATTGAATATTATTACTACTATACAATACATGTATATAAACATTAAACATATGTCTGTTGTATTTATGAATAAACTTCTCTTTGATGGTATTACGAGTGTGAGTAAATTAGAAAGGAGTTCGTGATCCTGTCGGCTTTGTGAACCTTGTTGGTGGCCATGTTATAGGTGTAAGTGTTTATTGTTTTCTCGAACCGACTCACAGTCTCATATATTCATTACAATCAATTCATTTGGAACACAATTTAAAAAAAGCTTTGAGAAATGACGACGTCTCCGAACAAGAAAAAGAAATCAATTTTAATAGTAATTTGTTAAAATGACGTAGTTTCATTTCCACTACATACACGGTACCTTCTGTACAATGTTGATAGTTCTTTATATATATATATCCAGTGTTTGGAAAAACTAGTATTTAATCCGTCTAAAAAATAAAAACTGTGGTACTAATCAGTAATCAGTCTGCTCTTAATAAAATTTGTCAATCCTAGAACTGGTCAACATAACCTCATTTAAGATACACGATAGCTGAAGTTTAAAGTAGGAAGTGTTTGGCTAGACCTCCTTATTATATGGTCTAGCCATCATTAATTGTGGCTTGAGGGCTCGGACCGAGCGGAACGAGCAGCCTCTACTGGGATGAAGTCACAGGCCCTCGTGGTTGAGAACAGACATTGTGGGCTAGACCCTTGAAGAATAAGAACTATAATACATTAATTCTTTTCTTCGTCTTTATATTAAATCCAATCCCAGTTATGAGTGAAGCATGCTATAAAGATAGCTAGGATCGAGGTATCTGTCCCAAGGAAAATATTACTTTGTAAAAAAATAGTGATGTGCGTTTTGCTCCTCAAGTATTTTTGAGCTTCTAATAAACCCACTCGAGGGATTACGAGCAATACTCGTTATTTGCCTTAACACTTTTTAATCCCTAACAAACTCGCCAGTCAAAAAATCATGTTTTTAAAATAATACTACGTTACATTACCCATTATATAATTCCCTTTTTCTAATCTATAACTTAATATACTTAATCCTTAAATGTAGTGCGGTGTTTATCCTTATTTAGGTCTCGGTTCGGTCCAGTCGTGACCAGATATGGTACTGTTATAGCAAATTTGCAAAAATAGGGTTTAGAAAAACGTGATTAAAATAGATATTGAGGCTGGCATGACCAAAGTCTAACATCTAAGTAACTTATAAATTTAGTTAAATAAGACATTGGAAAAAGGGAATAATGTACGTTTGTATAAGTTGGACGAACAAAGTCTAAAGTAGTATGTTCGTTTTTTACATTTAGGTATTGATATTTTCTACTGTTTTATTGTTGAGTATTTTGTATCATTATTGAATTTTTTCGAAACATTACTTAATTTATAGGCATAAATGACTGGAAATCGACATATTTTGAATTAATAAAAATGAATCCAAAATATGCGTACTCTTTTGATCTCCAAGTTAGGCCTCCACACGTCTTACAAATACTTAATTAGACTTCATTTTTTCTTTCTTTTTAGTATGACTGTATAATACATTCTTTTGATAATTATCATTATCTTTTTCTTTATTGATACGTATATTTTTCTGACTTGAAAAAGTGTATGTATTATTTTATAGATAATACACTAAGGTATTGTTACCATAAAGACATCTGTGTAGCAAATTATGTTACTTTAATTGATTTTGTCACACAAAGTCATACCTCCTGCGGAGTAAGACAGCAAGTTTTGAAAAAAAGTTTTATAATCTTCTAACATTAACTTTAAAAGATAGTTTTACGTGACGCCCAGCATTGTTGATGTGCGTCGTTAAGGGGACAAACAACTAATCATCGTTACACAGCCCTATTTTGTTTAATTGTAGACAACTAATTAAACAATGTATATAAAAAAATAATATATTTTTTTCTTAATATACTACTTTTATCGTCCCCAATCGATCAAAAAATCAAAATTAATTCTATATATTTAAACTTTTCATACGGATTTTTCGTACAAATCACTTTGACTATATTCAAATATCATTATTTATCATTGGCATCAAGTAGTATTCAATTCAATTGTTAAGTCTCTTTTTATTCATAAAGCCATTTCATGAAGTTTCATCAAGATTTATAGGAAATTTTATCTATCTATGTTGTAAAAATATAAAGTTTCAGTTATAATGCAATTTATGACGTCAATGAAATTGTTCTTTTTCTACTATTATTGTTATATAATATGTCTCATAGTCATACATCCATCAGAAAATCTTCCCTTTCATATAGCCTATATATTATATAAGCTAGTGCAGAACAACATGTCTGCTATTAACAAGAGACAAGTCCGTAATATACTACTAAAATACCTTGGAAAACATCAAAGGTATATATCACAAGAAGTAGCTAAGTCGAGCATATGTGAATTAATTAAAATATGATGAAAATTGCTTATCATGTTTCTACTAAACACTAATAATTAAAGTTAATTATATCTTGTTCCCAACATTTATATTTTCAGCTATGATAAAGAATTCCAAAAAAAATAGATTTGATGGAGATAATTAGCTTTATTTGATGTAGCTTATTCTTCTAATTTCAGTGATATTTTAAATTTTTATTCTATAAGAACGGAGTAATTTAATTTTTTCGATAAAAAATCCGCTTTTTCTTTTGAAAGTCTATAATTCAATATTATTGTTTCTTATTGTCTATGAAGTATGTCTTAACTTCATGTATGTATTCTTTCACTTCATGGGAAGAAAAGAAAAGAAGAAGAATAAAAAAGAAAAAAGACATAAGAAAGAGAAAAATTATGTAATGTTAATCTGGAATCTAATAAAGAGGAATGAAGCACGCCTTACAGTCTAAAATTGCTGAAAAAAATATTTTGTTCTTTGATTTTTCCTTTTCTGAATATCCCTCCAATGGGAAGGTGAGTTTTCAATGACACATTTAGGATATATTAATTGTTATTATAATAATAAATGTATAATTGAAGATACGATGGTCAATTATAGCCAGAGGTGGGAACTTAGACTCGAAACTTGACTCCATAGCTAAGTCTTGCGACTCGTCTTGGACTCCCGAGCTAGTATATTGCGGACTCAGGAAAAGCGTTAACACTATGGATAAGTAATGGACTTGAATGACATCTGAGGACGATGAAAATATTCAAGGACTTAGACATGACTTGAGATTCGAGGTGGACTTACTGTATAAGGACTTTTTCCTTACTCAGATTAATGCTGTGTCGTAAGCTGCAGGAGTGGAACCGACACTCCTAAATCTTTAGAGTCTATGAATCAAAGATATCTGTAGAAAGGATTAGACACCTACTATAACTCAAGTGTCCACTCATTAAATTTTTGATTAAGGACTTTAAAGACGGCCTATTGGATAACAATTCATCCCGTTTTAAATGGTATGGCAAAAAAGAAGCAAACTAAAAAAGATATATTTTCATCAATCTTTGTCCCTGAAACACTCCTTAATTTTGCAAAAGATGAAATACTAATTGGGCATTTTCGGGGGTAATCTACTTCCACCCGCTTTGATCAATAATCAAAGTATTGATTTTTTTAAGATGTGGATTTCAGCAACAAGGCATGTACATCGAATATTCCTTAGTCCAACTACAAGAATGTCATATATCATCAAATAGATATATTTGTGAGAAAACAAATGTAATGATCAGGAATAATGTCCTCTCCTGCATATCAGCACTTTTCTACTCTGATACATTTAACATAAAAAAACTGTCATGTTAGGAAATTACCATATTATACTGACTTTATTTTTCAACATGGAAGTAAAAGTTTCATTTCGTATGTAAAAAAAAATATTAAAAAAATACATTGGACATCCATTGTATTTACAACAGCCATATTACAAATAAGTTAATATCAAGGCCCTCGACAATCATTCTACCTCAAGGATGTACGGGAAAGGCAAAAACTAACTTTTTCTCCACAAGAGAAAACTATGACACAGATGTACCAACCGATTTCATAAGGACATACCCCATTACTATCATAAAACTACTTGCTGAAAAAATTCCAATATTATAAATAATTTCTTGAATGAGAGCAAATTAATAACTTTAAGCTACATTGAAGAATTTAAATGAAAATATCGAATTACATATACGACAATATTAATATAATAATAATTAGTATCATGATTATTTATTTTATGTGTCTACTGGCTGAATTCAAGTGTTTGTTTCGATATCAACGACATAAATTTAAACAATATGCCAAATTATATCGTTTAAGGACAGTGCATTCTAGTTCATCAATAAATTCTTAAACTTTAAAAAACTTTATGAGTATAGTAAAAAGGAATGTGCTTTATTATATTTAACATATATAATTTATAGAAATACATTAATAAAAATTCATATTTATATTATTTAAATAGAAATCTATAGTTATAGACAAATAATTATAATTAATTGTAATTATAAAAGTTACTACTGTTATGATTGTAAAAATATATAATAACGCAAATATGGTTAGTGTCATCTTTATGAAATTTTGTCAGGTGATAGATTACATTTTAAATATCAAACAACATTTATCTGCATTGAGTCTTAAAAAATCTTGGAATATTTATATCCGATCATGAAAAGAATGTACTTACGAATAATTTAAAGGGTTTAGATCCGTATTAATAGAAAAGTACATCATTGATTGATAGAAAATAAATAAGGAATATAAAAAATAAAATGAAAAGTAAAGACGTATATTCATTGCAATTAATGGACAACAAGACCTTTATATATCCTATAAATGTATTCGTTCAGTTTCAGGAATATAATAAGTTCCAGCCTATTTTTATTTATATGATCAAATCAATATAAAGGTTAGTTATCCTTCTGTAAATAAATCAATTACCATTTTCTACGATCAAACCTACAAAATCAAGGAATACTGTTATCTAAAGAAATTGTCATCTTCAGACCTTATACTGGGACATACAATAAATACTTTAACGAAAAATACATTTTTGAACCAAAAACATTAGATATTCATTGTATCAACGAATACTTTAATATACATACATAAGTAAATATCAATATCTTCAACAATCGTCTTACCGCAAGGATGCTAAGGAAGAACGAAGACTAACTCAACTCAACTTATTCTCAACATTATACAGCATAAAACTAATGGATGGACCAAAATATCTAATAAATTCTATAGCCATTGAAAAATATTTAGTACGACCTTTCTAAGGTTACTCTATTTTTGAATAAAAGACAATCCCTAACCTCAAGCATCATTGGGAAGTATATGTTAAAAAAATTACACTTAAATAAATTAATTTTATATAAAAATCCTGTATATTCTGATTGTAGTAACGATTATCTTCATGATAGTTCTCCTGGCTCCCGTCATGTGCTTGATTCACTTACAACGACGAAAATTTAAACAATTAGCCAAATTTTATTACTTAAGTAAATTTTCATTCAATGATTCAGTCAATTCATGCAGAAATAAATATATAATATATAAATATTTTTTATAATTATGTATGTATAAAGTAATATCACTAATATAGTAAAATGTAATAATGTACCATTTAAAATTAAGATCTGATAAGAACTTATTTACTAATTTATATATACAATTTTAATAAATTCATTTTTACGAGTTTGGATATGGACGGTTAAATGTATGTAATTAAGGTTAACCCCATGAATTTATATGGTAGTACGGCGGACAAATGGTTGATGTCATCCACATTAAACTTCTTCATAATAAGATAATTGGAACATTTTGATATTTTGTCAAATTTTACCATTTAGTGATAGAAGTAAGGTCTTGAAAATGAACAAGGTTATCCGATAGTGGAATTATATATATTTTTTAAAAGTCTCGAAATACCTATAAAACATAAAAAAAGTTGAAAAGTTTTTAACAAAAGTTGGAGCACATTCATCAAGCTACAAAATTATAATTTAAAAAAAAAATATTATCTACCATTCCATCATAAATATTATAGTATATATATGTGCAATTTAAAAGTTATCTTTTTTCTGACAATAATTTTTGGGAACTTTATATTGCATTTATGGTTAATATTTGCTTCATGCAATTGCGTTAAAGGATTACTGAAACATTTAAGTATTTTAACAAACTTTCCAAAATCAAGTAATTCAAAAAATTATAGAATTTTATACCTATTACTATTTTAATATTGAAATTTAATGAAAAACGTTACTCTCCTTCCCATACAAAATAAATATTCTGAGCCCACTCTATGTTGTTAACATACCTATATATATCAATAATGTATCGTTTTTGCAATTTTAATAAGACATTTTTTTACCACATAACAGGTATTAACAAAATATAGTTTATTACATAAGATACATAATAAAAATTATCTTAAATCAAACAATTAAATATTCTAACAGTATGCATTATATTCTATCAATCAATTCTATAGTCTCCAAGGTATCAAGTAAATCTTTATACTTTGGAATAACTTCCTCATTATTATCAAGCTCATTTTCTTGATTATCCCTTTCAGATACTGATAAAGCATAAATCTCATCAATATGTCTAACATAGTTGTTCATTGATTTGATGCTATCAGAAGTTAGTGGTGATCCTTTTTTACAATTACGGGAACTAATTAAAATATCAGCTATAGAGGCCCATTCTTCACCATTAAAAATTTCCAAAAGAACAGGTAGTGGAAATCCTTTATGTCCCGGTAACATTGTAAAACGGACTAAATAATTATTATCATGTCCATAATAGATGAGAGAATACAATTCTTCCAAAATCTTTATGGGCCATTCCCCCCCACAATCATTAGGAACAACATTATCCATCACAGCTCGAAGTGATAGTATTGGTACATTTCCATTACCATAAGGAACTTTTAATTGCTCCAATTCTACTTCCGTTAAACTACCATAGTCAACATACAAAACAGTGGCAATATTTTTATTTATATTAATAATTATTCCTCTATAATAAAGGTTGTCTTTAAATACTGTAAGACAGGCGTCACCCTCCTTCCAACTAATATTACTCTCACAAAAATCATTCAACTTCCCTTCTTCAATAGTTGCACGCTCCATTTCACAAAAATCATCCACTTGAGACATCAAATGAAGATAAATCTGACCATAACAATCAATATGCGTCACTCTTGCATCATGTGGTCCCGGTGAGGACGGAATAATGGGGCTTTTCCATTTTTTAACTGGCTCTTTCTGTTCCAAATCATAATTATTATCGTTAAATAAAATACTTATTATCTCGCTTTCAGTACTATCAAATGATGAATCACTAAGAAGAAAGTTTTTCTCAGACCGAATAAATTTAAGGGTCAAACATGTTCGCCTGTGTACTGAGGGTTCCACTGGACTGGTAAATACTTCTACCAAGGTTACTTTGACTGGAAAGGATTTGAACCATGGTTCATACGTATAATTAGATGGTAGATTTAGTAATATACTCGTGATGGATTCATTAGTAAATTGTTTCTGAAAAACTAAAGATTCACTCTCAGAGGTTGATATATTATTCAATGGGATTTCATGAAGATAGCAATGGAAGCAAAAAGGTGGAAAAAGCTTTAAAAAGGTGGGTATTTCATAGAACTGATAGGATTCAAGTTGATGCTCCAAAAAACGGCCCTCGTCATAGAGGTAGACTATTTTTTTATTCAAAATACAACGCCGGAATTGATCCTCATAATATACAACACGTATTAAAAACGCCTCATTTATAGGAGAATGACTCGGCTTCTTCATATTTACAAGATTGTACGGTTCATAGTACTCCTTCATACTCTTTTTAAAGTGTTCATAGAGTGAAATATCGTTTTTGAGTCGAATGTAAAACTCACCAGGATGCACAGCTCTTAATAATTCTACTTCCAATTCATCGGTCCAGTTCATTTTATTCCTCTATTTACACAGTTTTTCTCACACACAACTCACTTCAATATTATTTTAATTATTATAAAGATTTCCTACAATAAAATCCAAGCCAAATCCCGATGCACAATAATTCAATTTAATGTGTACTGAAATAGAGTGTTGACACTGTTTCCTTCTAATTATTCCACTGCTCATCTTGCTTAGCTAAGATTCTAGCATATCATATTCTAGCCGGTTAATATTAAAGATCTTATTTTCCTAGTTTCCTCTCAAGTCGATTCCTTAACGCATCACGCAACCGTTCATTCAAAAAGAAACAGATAAAGGGCCCCAAATCATCTGGTAGTAAGCCAAATAAGTAAATACAAGGGGAATGTGAACTGTTGGGATTCAAAGCAGTTTAAATATATTCTGCCACTGCTTCCTTGTGCATCAGGAACCCCATCGAATGCCTATAATACACCCTGGCTCACAGATTGTGCAAGTGAACTGCTGGGCTTCAAGGCACTTTAAATTCAACCACCGTTGCTTTCCTGAGTTCAAGAGCCCCATCGAAGGTGCCATAATACTCCCTGGCCCACAGGTTGTACAGGTGAACTACTTGGCTCCAAGAGAGGATACATTCCACCGCCGCTACTTCCCTGAGCATCAAGGACCCCCATCAAATGTTCCATAATACACCCCAGCCCTTGAGTTGTGCAGGTGAACTGCTTGGGTTCAAGGGAGGATAAATTCCACCACCGCTGCTTCCCTGAACATCAAGGACCCTTTCTAATACCCCATAATCAACCCCAGCCCATAGGTTGTGTAGATGAGCTGCCTTGAACCCAAGCAGTTCAAATTCAACCGCCACTGCTTTTCTGAGCTGAAGAACCCCATCGAATGCGCCATATTAAATCCCGGCCCTAGGGTTGTGCAGGTGAACTTCTGGGCTCTAAGGCAGGTTATCCTCTTTTGTTGCTGTTTCACTGGCTATCAAGTACCCGATCAAATGTCCCATAATCCAGCCTGGCCTTCGTGAAGAGACAATCGCTTAATTAGTTTTATGCATAGCTCCCCCTATGCTGGAAATAAATTATGCGAAAGTCTAACAATGCTTATGTGCCCCCCCCAGTTGGTTACTATGGCCCTGCAAATGAGATCCTTTACGGTTTTTGGAGTAACGACTCGACAATGATAATAGCTTGAAAAGTTCAAAAGATTCATTTATAAGAGTCTTGCAACAGAGGAGATGGGATTCTTTCATTGCTGGTGTCAAAAGTGGACTCTCCCCTTCATATCATCTTTCCTCCCACTTTTTGATAGCTCTCTGGACGGTCTGGTGTGAATGGTCTTGCATGGGCCGTCATGGACTTGAGGGGATCGGCCTGTTCTGTTTTATTTAACTCCGCCTGATCGAGTTTGGTCTTTTTAACTGAACCCTTCTTCCTCTCCAACGTTTCGAACTATCTGACGGCGAAGACTGTTGTCCTGAAGAGGCCATACTGCCTGGAGTACGCTCACTCAACCTTAATTAATTATTGAATTAGTAATTGTACGGATTTCAATGGACCACTTGGGAGTTATATATGGGTTCCTGTGCCCTACTTCAAGTGGATATCTAATTAATTATTTAAATATACACAATGGTGTAACGGAAAAGTCAGTACTACGTATGCAAGACTAATAAGAAAGTCCCAGATATAAAAATAAAATTATTAAATATACGATAGTTCCGGTTACCTATAAATTATTAAAAATAGCCTATTAATACATAGATGTCTAGTATCAGCTGTAAAATAGCATCCCCTACCAACTCTCCCTTATATGTATAATACTATTAATAAATTAATATCGAGTAATATATTTTTTACATATGTATATATTGGGGTTCTCAATCTTTTAGAACTGAATACACAGTAGTCAGTGATTGTCATAAGTATATAAAATAAGTCCTACAAAGCGGGAGTGGTTTTTTCTAGTTGGTAATCGGAAAAACTTTCTTATTTTCCAGAGCTGTTATCATTATTATTTAACTATAAGGGAGCATCTAAGTATAGAGTAATGACTACACCGTGTGCCCATGAAAAACGGAGAGTAACAATTACGGTTTTCTCGGGAGATTTAAGTGTAATTCCTTCCTGGCCTGGCAGTAAAATTAAGGCTTCACATCGGATTCATTCCAGTCTATACCTATGTCCTCTGATATATACGGGAAGGGATTTGTGTAAAATTTCTTCCTCTAACGGCTGGTTGCAGCTCAAATAATAAAATCTGATGACAGCTAAACTGCTTTCTTCCCAAACATTCTTCAAACTGTCAGGATTATCACGTTCACTAATGATTTAATTTATTTTGACATAAAATTAAATATGCATAACTGGGGATTGACATACCATTGCAAATAAATGAGTAAAAAACCTAACTTGTTTATAATACAAATTAACACTTTGCAACTATGGGCGGGCTTATACAGTATAACTTATAATGTATACCCGGTCAGTGATGAAGATCGTTTGCATTTTGGGTATGTTAAATACAAAACAAAAGAAAGACCAACAAGATAATCCTGGTAAGTTGAAGAATGTTTTAGAGGAGAGCAGCTTAGCTGTCATGACGTTTCCTAGATCAGCTACATGCAACTTTGAAGAGGGAGGGGATAAAGAAATATAAGCAAAAATTACTCCAATATCCAACCTCAATTCAACAAAGACTTACAAATATAACTCCACAACAAATCTTCAAGGTTATTCTCCGTCTTTTATTAGCACAGACAAATGTTTAATGTGGTTTATATATAATTATATTTAGTAGAAAAGGAGTTTTACTTCACAAGAATAGTATAATAATGATAACAGCTTAGGAAAAGAAAATACAATATTCAGTTTGGCTACTGCAAAAAAAAACAAGGGAGTTAAAAATACCAATGGCCATTGTTAATATATATAAATAATATACTCGGTGGGTATGGTAAAATTAAACCAAAACTTAACATGGTCTTTCACGTACCAGAGATAAGTGATTACTTTATATTTTTATGTTCTCTCTTCGATAATAAAAGAATAAGGATAACAGCATTGGAAAATAAAAAAACCACTTTTTCAGGGTGCAAATACTAAAAGTACTCTTCCATTATCATATTTTTTTAAATCTAGGGTTATACCTAATACAATACCCATGTTTTACCGCCTAGAAGTCTTCATTACCACTAAGGGAGGTTATATTAATAATTAAGAGAGCTCAGACACACATCTGTTTATAGTCTTAATGTTGTTGAAATTATATTATTAATCAATTAATTATATCTTGTTGACGTTTAGAATTCAAAGTGTTTAGATTTTAATGGACCACTGAGTACAATACGGCATGAGCAAACTAATATATATCCGCAAAGTTGTGTGACAGTCTGTTGGCTAAAAAATTGTGCATGCTAATAATAATTATGACAGTAAAATAACATTATCATTCAGGGAGTTGTATTATTTTGCCATAAGACAACGGCACTTAAAGGTTTACAAACGAATATAGTAAACAACGATAATTCCCGATTGTCAAGGAACCTCTTCCATCATTTAGTGTTAATAAACCCTAAATCAATCGTTTTCAAATACAGTGTTGTCAATTCGTATGCCTTAAGTATAATCGGTAATTTAGTTATTGAATGATGATGTTGGGATGCTAAATCCACACAGGAGTGACAAGTAGTATAGTAATTCAGAAAATGACTCTCGACTAACTAACTTTTAAAATATATACAAAGAAATTTATATTTCCCAATATAAGTCTAGTGATGTTATGAGATCACTTATAATTTATGATCACTTTATCACATGGTGCACTATTAGCTTAATGTTTACATTTTTTTGAAATGCAGTATCAACATGTAGCAAGCAAAATTGTAATAACTCCATTTTATCCAATGGTATTGAATATTTCAAAATGGATGCATATTCATGCTGTTGGTGTATAAAAAGTATCTAAAATATTTAAAAAACAAATTTTGTAGTAAACTTGGATGAACTGAAAATGAATTTTGTTGTAGTTATAACAATTTGGCTCTCATCCATCGATATATTAATTTATAAAATGTATAAAGTTACATTTTTTTTTGTAAAAAAACTCCACAAATTGATTGTAGCATTGTCCATCTCTTAAGGGGATATGAAAAAATAAGTAATATAATGTAAATACATATTATATTATTACTTTTTATTATAAGTAAGAAGTAAAATAATTCTATTACTTTTCCCGAGAGTAATATGTAATAAGTAACTTATATAATAATAAAGCAAAGTTTCTCTGTATGAATATTTGGATGAAAATTAGGCATTTTTGATCTAAGAAATAACAATGTATTTATGTTGATGAAATCAAGCAGTCGTTTTGTTTGTAGCATCGAGCGTGCATACAGAGTGTACGGTATTTAATGCTTCCTGCTGTATATTATATACATATGGTTGATCTAAGAAATAACAATGTAGTCGTATTCATGGAGTATCGCAGGCATTTTGTATGTTGCATCGAGTGCATGTAAAGGGAGCATTGTATATCGTGCTGCCTGATGTATATCATATACATATTTTGGATTTAAGAAATAACATTGTAGTCGTATTCAAGAAATATGTAGGATCGAGCATGTATACAGAGAGTACTGTTTTTGTTTGTTTTTGTTAAATAAAAAAATACAGAATGTCAAATATAATGATATTTAGCAATGAGTAAATTTAATAATACGCGTGCAAGGAGAAGGGAGGAGAAAGACTTATGGTATCATTGTTTAAAATGCTGATGTGATTATCAGCTGCCTGCTTTATTATGATTTTTGAGGGTATAACGAAAGTATTTATTAGCAAAATGTTTAATGATGATATACTATGTATAATTGACTTAGACGTTTTTTATCCGTTACAGCAGATTTTATAACGTCACACCCCATGAAATTGTAATTCATTATGAACTTTATTCTCAGAATAATAGCTAATAAAACGACAAAGTAGATTATTTCGAAATATATTTGAAGTTCCATGTTTAAAAAAGAAGGCTTAAATCAAATATAATCTACATACTAAAAAATAAACCATAATACATTTATGTTAAATATACAAAATTAAACAATTGTAATCATATAACTAATAATAACAATAAATTATAAATACAGAATATTGAAATAATAGATTGATCCAAATAATATTTTCTTGTTCTGACATCGGAATTCAGATAAATATGTCATAACGTTAGGTTGCAAAACACACACAAGCCAGACGTGGAGTTTAATCAGAAAGATAATCGCCCCCTTTTCTTCATGTGGAAGTTGCTATATACAATTGTGCACAGGATAGATATATCTCTACCGATGAGAATTAAATAATAATTAATAATAAAGTGATTGTCAAAATCATAAAATTAGACAATAAATATACTAATAAAAAAAAATGTTAGAATTAAATCCATCGTAAAGATTTAGAGCAAAAGCTAATTATGTAGTAATGTCCGGCGATATTACTCCTTATTAAGAACCTCAAAAAAGATTTTTTCCTCGTTATTTATGCTTGTATAACAACATACTAATATTACGAAGGATACACACAATTGCTAATTATAATGCGACACCCAACGCAACTATCCCCGTTATTGTGACCATTTAAACAGTTGTTTTTGCCTTTTATGAGTTTTCTGAACACAATTTCTTAAGCTTATCAACCATAGCTAATCCTTAGGTGATAAAAAAGTAATATTTATTGCCTATGTAATACTGGAAAACCTAATTATTTATAACCAAGTCTTTCAGTGAAGAAACTAGTGTCAGACAAACTAGTTGCGAACCATCCAAAGCTACTACCCCCGTTGTTGTGACCATTTAAGCAGTTTTTTTTGCCATTTAATGAGTTGTGTATCAAAATTCTTGATATTTTTAGCTAAAATAGAATCATATTTTATGATTAGATTAAAAAAAATGAATAATTACTGTTAGATGGTACAAATTCAGAGTTCCATCTCGAAATTAGTACATATTTTATACTTTTTACTGATAACTTTGATCATAATTTGGCGTGGGTCACTCAAAACATAACTTCACAATTTACAATGGGGGTATTTCTATAAATGACATCATTACCAACATCCTCCATTAATTTAATGATGGTTCCTCGGGAAGGGACGGGTTTACCTGAGTATTTCTCCATAAATTTTTTGAACGTAGGATGATTAGCAATGGATAAGGGTATAATGCATGCAATAAGCATCTTTGAGATCCATCATTAACTTGGTTTTATAGATGAATATCCAGCTCTTGATATGAGATGAGGATAATGAGTGGCGTTTAATTCTAGATGGTGGACTAAAGGTACATTTATTACAACAAATCCAATAAGCCATCTGTTTCTCGTCCGGTAAGTATTTTCCAAATTCCTGGGCCTCCATTTCCAGAAATCCAGACAGAAGGCGAAGTTATTTAGGCATTTTATTCAGTTCTCTATCGACTATCATCCTCTAATATTATATTAATATTTAATAATAAAGGTGGGAATTGATAACCTTCTTGACAGAGGAAGATGCTTATTATTTAATCAATGATGCCATAAGTATTTTTTCCCTTCTCATCGCACGCTTTTGTATCATTACCAAAATTATCGACCTTAGCAATGAGTGTCTGTAGGTGAAGCATAGCCAGTGAGCGCTCTAGTGGCTAAAATACTCCCTGGGTCATCACATTATGTTTAAATAAATCTCAAACTCTTTTCATTCTTGTGATATAACATATATATATTGATATTAGTACTGAGTAGCTACGTACGCTCATGAAAAACAGTGAGTAACACTGATGATTTCGTAACTATTAATATTAAATTTATCATATAGCCTACATCTAATTACTCCAGACAATGCAGGGTACTACCAACATAATATAACATATTATTTTGTCTAATGTTTTAAATTCTTATTCAAATTAGGTGTTTTAAAACTATCCACGGAATTACATTGTTTACTCAAAAATATACTTTTTGTTGTCAGCTGTCGATGTAATTAAGTTTTTTTTTTGTCAAGATGGTAATTTGTCACTTTAAAAAAAAAATTGTCAATTATGTCATTTATAAAAAAACAATCCAACGAAATTGTCACAGATTTGTCCCTATCGAAATTGGACTTCATGCATATGTCATTTATTGACTTGTAATCAAAGTATTACCGTACATATAAGTTAAATGGTATCAATGATGTAATGAATAAGGATAGTTGGCTTTGATATCGTGTTCTGATAAAGGGGTTTCATGGGTTTATATGACAAATTATAAGTGACATAATGTGTCTTTCTGTCGTTTTCATGAATGTATAATTTATCGTACCCATATAACAAAGTTGAGTACCCCACCAATTCCTTATGGTTTACAGCTTTTTTATGATTATGAGAGAATAATGATGAGTACTCAATACTCATACTTGTTAGGTTGTTGTATGCTTCGTACCAATCCCTTCATATAAAAAAACAATATATATATAGATTTATAAATACGATAGCGATAACTATCGTATAGTTTCAACTTCAAAGTCCTTATAAATACATATAATAATAACTATAAAATACCACCCAAAAAATAAATTGAGGTAATGATAACTCTCTTTCAATATATTATGTAGTGATGTGCCGCAAGCTGAATTTTCCTGCTCGAATTATTTCAAAAACACTCGATGAATTACTAACTATACTCGTTGTATGTTTGAATACTCATTACTTGCCCTGAAACTTTTTTATCTCTAACAAATTCGGCAGTCAAAAATACCATATTTAAAAATAAAAAAATATGGAAAATCTTTCATTTAAATTGTATTGTTTAACAGATCAATGTAAAAGATAGGTTCATGTATTTGAATCGTGGTCATAATCAACACAGTAGCCAGGGCCAGCAGCCACGCTAGCCCTCTAGCCTATGACAACACATGTTAGGATAGTGCAGGGTGGCCTGCATCTAGCCCGTTGAGCTAAGTAACTTCTTATATACAGAGGCCATTTTTGGTTTAATTCATAAGTATTAACTTGTGTCAACGTTGACTAGACATTAAAAAAGATATTATGTGTTATTTTTAAGTAAAATATATTTTTATAAATTATGGGCTCGTAAAAAAATGAATTCATTTAAATAATAACTAGACAAAAAAGATTTTTTAAACGTCTAACATTTAGTTTTAACACATTCATTCTTAAAAAGAAGGAATTTATTTTTAAAAAAAACACATTTATATTATGTTTGAACAAAGATTCGGATTAAGGAGGGTTCACTGAAGTACTAAAGCTCAATTTAGCATGCATTTTGCGCTAAATGAGTGCGTAAGCACTTCAGTGAACCCAAGGTAACTTGAAATAGAATCTTCTACCATGCGTTTTCCTTTTTTTCACTGTCGATAAAGTGTGACGTCAGAGCCGCTATAGTATTAAATTCATTTAAACATACGATTATAAAGTGACTAATCATGATAATTAAGAATTAAATACTTTTCATTTTTTACAACAAAATATGCTTTAAAAATAATAGTTTATAGAGAAAAATTGTTTATACTTCGAAAACATAAAAAATAAATAAATTAGTTCAAAACTTCCAATAAACAAATATACGAGTATATTCAAATTGCAATAAAAATAAACAAATAAAGAAAATAATTCATACTACTGCTGACTTTTTATAATAGTAATTAATATTATTTTAAAACTACTTATTACTTAATTATTATAAAAATTTCGATTTTTCATTTATGTGTTGTTGGATATATTTTTTTATATTATTGATTTCTTCGACTTTACTTCGAAAATGCAAATGCTATTTCATAATTGTAATTTTGTCAGCCGTGTAGAGGTTTTTAAATCTGCCTATTATCATATTGCAACTATCAGCAAGTTAATTATTATATTCAAGATAAGTGACAAATTAAGAGTAAACTAAGTTTGTTATAATTTTTATAATAAATTAAATTATTATTGCATAACATTAGCATAGTCTAAACATTAAATATATTTTTGTAATAAAAAATGTTGATAGTAATGTATCAATGGCCAAATTAATTATTTTTAGGCAAGATAAATAATTAAAAAAATGAATTATGAAGAAAAGTATAAATAGAATAAAAAATTTAATTCGTTAAATTACATTAACGAATATAACTTAAATATTGTTGTCAGTAAGAGCTTTCATGAATTCCTTTACTTTATCAAGTTGTTAAGCATAATAATTCACTGTTTTTAACCAAATTCCTTAACGCCTAGTAATTGGTGCTGGAGGTAAGGGAATTTTATAATATGCACTGAATTTTCGTTTTTTTGACAACAGAATGTAAGAATATATTTTTCATCTGGGATATCAGAAAGTTAGCTTTATCAATGTGTTGACGACAAAATTCAGATAAAGAGGAATGAACAAATAATTTCAAGAAATGAAATGTGGATGGAGGATAAAAAAATCTCTCTGTTTCAGTTGATTATTCGGTCTTTTTATGGAATTCCTTATTTAAGAAGTATAGAAAGACTCCGTAGAAGATCTGGAGGAATATATATATTCTTTAAGATAGAGACAATGATTTGCACCATGAAGGATCCTTCCAATAAAGAAGATGAGATCTATGGAAGGATGCAGAAAGAGGCAGAATCCCTTGAACATGAAGTCGAAGAGAGGATCAGAAGTCGTCTGGATTAAATATCCTCCAAATTGCAAAAATATAAACTTTGTAGGAAGGGCAAAGATTGGTGGATGCGGATCCATATATCAGAATGCTTCGAACAAATATTTACATGAAAATTACATTTTTTTTTTAAATTTTGTTTTTCGCTTCAAACATTCTGAGCTTTAAAAGAAATAGGCATACTCTTTATTACTGATTTTAATGTTTTAAAATTAGGTATTGATATGTGCCTAATACAATGAAAATGAAAAGAGAGGAACCGAAGTGCACTTTTAACGATAATGATAAAGTAATCATTGTTTGAAAGGACGCGCAAACCAGTTTATATTCTAAACAATTTTATTGAAGATGATCCAAATGGAAAGTACAATCAATATTCCAGAGATAAGAAAAGAAAATCTGGCAGTAAATCAGCCTCACTTCCGAAAAATTTACAACATTATGGAGGGGTTGACCTTTTGGATAATATGTTTTCAAACTATGCAATAAGTTTGCGAAGAAAAAAACTGTATTGGTTATTTTATTATTGGTTTTAAAATGTGAAATTTTTTCAAGCGTCTTTATAGTAATTTTAAATTCAAAGGAGCTACAAAATATTTAAAAAAATGATTTTACACGGGTATGTACAAAATCCTATGTAACCAATCATGGTAAAAATATCCAGCCCATTACTTTGCCAAACTTAAAGAATAAAACAAATATTTTTTCTGTACTTTACGACAATGTAGGGCATTTAATTGTCAAAACAAATAAACGAAATGTTTGTGCATCTTGTTCATCAAGATGTATACATAGATTCTAAAAGTGTGACGTTGGTTAGTGAGCTAGTTGTTTTGAAAAATAACGTATTCAACACTTGTAAATAATTTTTATCAATGTATATCAGAAAATATTTTTTATTATAAAAAAAGAATACGAAAATTAGTCATAATCCAATTTATTATCCTGCAATCATTTTAATTTATAACTGTAAATATTTTTCAAGGAGATATTTCCAAGCGTACATATATGTACAACGGTACAAATGACACTTTTAATAAAAAAAATGATTTTGAATATTAATATACGTACTAATAGAAGCTACTTTACAAAATTTCATCAAAAAATTCCAATGATTTTTACACTCGGTAAGTAATGAGTTCAGATTTAAACTTATCATACCGGTTGTGACATCACACAAAAAATCTTTCTATTTAGCTTGACCAGCCGTCTGTACTGTACGACAATTTGAAAAGGAACGCTGGCTAGTGTATGTTATTGATATATCTTGTTTTTCAAGTTAACTTGAGTGAACCAACCTTTACAAACATTTAAGGTTAATAGAAATACAAGGTTATTCCAAGGTTAAAAGAAATACAAGGTTATTCCAAGGTTAAAAGAAATACAAGGTTATTCCAAGGTTAAAAGAAATACAAGGTAAAAAAGCAAGTCAGAAGCAAGGCATATTTTTGCTGTATAATTTTTTGGTTCTTCTTGGCTGCATGGGGCTTTAATGGACTTCCTGATGTGGTATTTAGTTTTGTGTCAGTCCTTAATTATTCTGTCCAGTAGGGTACAGTCCTAGGATCGGTCCTATTAATCTTTGGAGTTGTTCATTAATACTGTTGTTCCTTCGGACTGTCAGTACTAGTACTGAAGAAGAAAAAAATTAAATAAATTTGATTTACATCATCAAAGACCGAATTTGTTAAGTTTTAGGCCTGATATCCAGGACTAAATGGGTTGGAGCTGCAGTCTAAAGTCCTAAATAAGGATCAACACAACACTAGTTGTAGGCAGTCCGGATGAGAATGTACATGATTTCCTTTTTTTGTTATTGCTCCAATATTTTTATACTTACAGACATGGGATCGAAACAAAACTGATTTATTTTTGTTTCAGCTATCGTTTGATTGCGTAATGGAATATCGTAATTAAAAATAATTGGGGGGAGAGGCGTAATATAATGCTACTACAAGTTTTGGTTCCTCACACTGTCTTAAAAATTTATTTTAGGCGGAACTGAACAAAAAATTCGGTCTCGGACTTAGTTTCAACACTAGCACCAACATACGTAATGTATATAAATAACTATTTATACGTCTTACATAAGAACTCTTGTGTTGTTTTTTTTTTTGTTTTTTTCATAGATGTTATGTACACTGTATGTACATAAATTATTGTTGTATATGTCACCTTCAATAGAGGTCAAAGGGTCAAAAGGATTTTATGCTATTGTTTTGACCATTGATTCTATTCTTTTGTAAGGAATACATAAATAATATTTTCCAATACAAGGGTTCTTATATAAAGTCATGATAAATACTATGGAGGGTGCGCCTATGATTGAGACAGGGTTTGACTTTGCTCATCTTTTGTGTTATTTTTTATTTTTTTTGTAAAGGAACAATCTAATTACATTAGAAAAAAATTCATTGAAAATTCATAATATTATTTACCTCAATTGAATATTTCATTAACATAAGTTAATTGACTCTTCTCAATTCTTTCATTTCAACATTTCAATATCCATTAGACTATAAATGACCCTTCAAATGTTAGTATTATTAGGTTTTTATGGAACAATTCCCTTTCATTTGTGCCTCTCTTTTTGGAACAAGTGAAAATGTAAGGTTCGTTTGGATTCGTATCTTATACTTTTGAAGGAGGAAATCATTTCCAAGCTCATTTATCTTAATTTCAATCTTTAGATAAAACGTTTTATCGGTTATTGTGAGTGTTGGGTTTTGGTTTTAAAATCCTAGACCGGTCGGAGACCGTTATCCTTTTTAGTGGATCGAACTAGTTCGCCCTTTTATGAAGTTCTGTCTCAATCGGTCTCATTTAAAGTTATGGTCGATTCTATAATTAGTTTGTTGATGACGTCATGTGTTTTTTTTTTTAAATTGTGAATATCCCCACCATAGATGAGTATACAGGGTAGGGAAGCAAAACGAAGACTCAAGATATGGATATTAACTTTTTTCACTCAATATGGGCACCTTCATTATCAATCAAAGCCTTTACACGTCACCTAAAGTCCATGCAGGAGTTCATGATAAACTCCTCTGACAAGTTGTCCCTTGCAGCCCCTATGGAGGACTTCAGTGAGTCCACATTTGGGTGTGAGATCCTGTTGGTTCCCTTCTCTAAAGTGTCCTTTATAGAAAAGTCCAGTGGGATCAAATCTGGTGAGGAAGTGAGCCATATCTCATTGGACCGGAATCGAGTCATGTTATCTGCGCAGAACTTTTGGCGGACGTGTGATAGGGAGCGCCGTCCTGAGTCTACAGTGTTTACTCTCCGGATAGTTGATCTTAAGCCATGACAAGATGGGTTATCTAAGCACCTTATAGTAGGCCTCCAGGCCAATTTTCTGTCCAGCCTTGAAAAAGAACAGAAACATATTCTTTCCATCAGAGGCCACAACTGCAGGCTTGCAGACTGCGGTTGTGGAATTGATCAACTATTAAAATCTTTTTGACCGAGAAAATTTTCCCAATTGACCCATTTGCCTTGATCCATGTGAGTATTTTCTTGCCCCTTTGGAGCCTCCTGGCTTCCATGCCCTCTGTTAGAATGTGGCGTGGGTACTTGTGAAAGAAACTAATTATAAAGAAACTAAATTATAGCCCTCTTGACGGTCCAAGGAGCCACAGAGAAGTCGTTAGCGAGGCAGTTTTTTAATTTATCCGAATTTTAAGAGAATAAATCATTAAAAAAAAATTACCCATATTTTCGACTAAAAAATTTTCACCCTCACCAAAAATATTCTAATAAAAAGTAAAATTTCCTTAATTACAGCCCCTGCAGACACTCAAGTAGACTCTAGTAGGATGTACTTGAGAATATTCGAAGGGAGAGGAGACAGTCACAGGCTCAACGAGTAAATAATCCCAATAGGGAGTTAATTATTTATTTCTATTTAGTATATATTCATTTGTAATATGTAACTTCCTATAAAACATATTCGAATAAGGACTTTTCTTATAAAAACCCTTTCGTGTAAATTTATGAGGAAACGGGACATAGACTTAATGAGTTGTCATTTTTTACCTCGAATTTTGGGGTTATTTTCGGGTAAGGACGATACGAATGTTGGGTGTGTTTTCGGGGAACCCGTAGGGTCCGAAAACAGGATGCAATCCACCCTTGATACTTGAAGTAACTACTAAAAATCCTTACAACCCCTTGATTGTACCCCAAATGTTGATAGTGTTTTCCGGTACCGCCGGGTCCCCAAACGGTATGCAACCCATTGCTGATACTTGAAGAAACTACTAAGAGCCCCCAATATTAACCCGCATGTTGGATTTGTTCTTGGGTACCGCCGGGTCCCAAAAAGGCATGCAACCCTTCTAGTGGATCTGAATTTGTATTAGATACTCTGAACTTTTGTGGTAATAAAATTAATTTATTTTTGATTAGGGCTAATATAAAAATATGTAAAATCTTTATATTTTAAAATTTAAATAAAACCTTAAGATGATTTTTTGGATATTGTTTTGGGCAATCATTTAATCAATTCAATGAACTCAAATGATGTAAAAAATCAACAGAATTATTAGAGTAAACGTTGATTAATATAAACTTCTTCTTCCAGTCAAATATATTTATACCCAAACTTTTTTTTTTTTGCCTTTCTTTTTGAAACAAGTCAAAAAGTAGGGATGATTTGCACCCATTTCCTTAATTTTTTTACAAGGAGGAAAACATCTCCAGTCTCATTTATCCTCTGCTCCTGCTTTAGATAAAACTTTTTTCAAGCGGCCCCGAAACCCGACACCTCGTAAACCGACATGGGATATGAAATATATTTTTGAAGAAAAAAAAATTCTAAAGATGAATCTCTTTTTAAAAAAGTTGCCCTTTTCAACAATTTCTCAATTTTCTAGCCTGATCCACATCTAGTCCAAGAAAAAATTTTTTTTTGAGAAGGAGGAAAACGAACATCTAAACTATTAGTCAGTCAAACTTTGCAAAAAAATAAATAAATAAAATAAACAGCAACATGGCAAGATATAGACCTCCCAGTTCACATTAATGCTTAATATATCCGTAATTAAGGGAAGGGAAAAACAGAGGTCACCTTTGTCCTCCTTAAATCACAAAAAATCATAAATAATTTTTATATAAAAACATACCTATATTTTTTTAATTAATATATTTATTTTTTGGGTGGCCTTAATCATTAATGAGTTGTTAATTATAATTGGTTGGTCTCTGATCTGGACTTACTTTCAGGAAATGAAGCAAAGTTTTATTATTTTTTGAATAGGTAAGCTGAAATTTCATGTTACATACTTTTGTGAAATTTACGCATCATCATTTCCGATTTTGAGCATTTTTGGCCAGGGTGTTTATCCAAGCAACATCACTATGTGTGAATTTTTAGACTTTACATAGTATTACGTTCCATTTGGGAGTCCTCAAACTTTGGTCCTTTTCTGAGGTTAGTAGGACATAACTCTACAAAAAGTAAACTAATTTATTAACATTTCTGCTTCAAAGTGCTAATAAAAGCAAGTGCTTTAATTTTAATGTTATGAAAAAATACCATTCGTACAAAAAATACCATGATAACCTTGTTGCCAAATAATAAAAATGGTGTCCAGCCAAGTCGAAAGTTAGTTTTTGATACTTTTTTTTGAGGACTTAACATACTTATACCTTATAACAGAGAATGAAAATAAGTGGCATTGGCCAAGACCGGCCTGTTAGTGCATTTCATACGGCCCACAAAAATGATATAACGACAATAATAAAAAATAACTAAAATATGCATAATTTGCTAAAATTTATTCATTTAATACTTGTAAAACGTGTATTCATGGCAAAACTGAATTGCACAACTCAATAATCTCGGGAGGAGGGGGGGGATAAATTGTCATCAATTCTTTCTACCAGTTCTAGGTAATGTTTTCTCCTTTTTTCATAACACACCCATACATCAACTCACATCTCCCAAGCTTAATTATGAATAGAGTCCCGTAGCTCATGGTCAACGTACTCATGAGAAATTATTCTCATGAATTTAATGTGTGTAGGTTCGCACCCAGGCGATTCCTAGAGAAATAAATATACTATGGATATGGATTTCACCAAAAGATTCTTAGATTAGATGGAGTAAATGTAATAATATAATGTTTTCTTAAACTGAATCAGTGTAACTCCATCTAACCTATTAAAAGAATATTTAAAAAAATATATATATTCACTAGTAAAAATGATCCAACTGCCGATAACAATGTTCCCTGGTTTGATACCATATTTATATTTATTAAGGATGCGGGTGCACTAAGATCCAATCCAATGACGTCATTATGGAGTTTTATAGAACTCAATAAGAAGGGTCTCAATAAGAATGAATGGGGATTCCTCGAGTAGAGCTCTCCTTCCTTTGTAAAGCTTGATTTCTTGAATGTCTCATATAGAGGCTCCTCTGTTCACAATAAGGAGGGTTTCAGCCTAAGAAGTTGTATAGAGACATTCTTGGTTTCCGCACTTTTATTTTTATTATAGTGGATAGCGAAATTATAAATTTGAACACTGTATATTGGCGCTTATTGCGGGTACAAGGAAGAACAGATGGTGTTTACAATATATTAAATAATTAATATATTAAATTTAAGAAAACATATTAATCAGACCTCATTACTTTCAACTATATATACAACTATACATTTTCTGAATAACCTTAATAAATTTAAATATTTCCATTTTGAATTAGAAAATTCTATGGCGAATTAGACTATTCCCATTTTGAATTTTACTATTGTCATTTTGAGTTGTAAATGACGTAGTGTAATGTAGAGTAGGGAGGTTACGAGAGTCTTCCTATTCTTAGTTGTTAATATATTATTGGGTAAACTCAATTTTTTTGTTTCTTCTTCAATTTTGGTATTTTTTATTATTATCCTTTCAAATGTACAAAACTCCCACTAAAGATCAATAATTTAAATTGAAAAAACAAATAAATAAAAAACAGAGTCTTCTCAAGTTATTTAAAAAACATCAAAGATTCTTAAGTTAATAAAAGAATGGGGTAGCAACTCCCTTTATAAACTAAAATATAACTGCCGTTTGTTTCTCCAGACAAGGTATTTCTTGTATGTTTTTTTTTTTTTTTTTTGAAAATAGTGTGTATCTCAAAAGATGGACAATTTTGGGAACGACCAATTTGCCCCAGATTCGGAGTTTTTCTAATTTTGTAATATTCAGCGAAATATATCCGTTGACTTCCTTCGTCACTGTCTCCACAATTTTCTTGGGATAACAACGAGACCACAACACCAAGGAGAGGACTTGAGGATGCTTGCCGAAAGTTGGGAAATGACGTTTTAAGCTTTTTGTTTTTTTAGAGAGGTGACTAATTCTGTTTTAGTTATTTTTAATTTCAATCCTGATGTTCCTTCAAATTCAGCAAGTTCATCTATAACATTTATTAACAAGATTTGTATATTTCTTTGTGATCCTGTTGTAAAAATTGTGAGATGCTCTGCATATAAAAGAGTCTACAATGATTCCAGATTAAAAGTTCATCAAAGGCCTCATTGAATCATATGGGCTGTTAATGTCATGAAAACAAAAACACTCCGAAGCTATCATTAGATTAATGACTATATATAATTTTCACATGAGTTTGAAAAAAGACTGCAGTGAATTACAAAATTCATTTGACGTCAAGTTATGAGTCTCTTCTTCTATAGAAATGAATTCTTTTAAATAAGATCTATTGTAGCAAACTCATGGAAAACTTTACGATCAGTTTTTTTTTATTTATGCAAAAAAAAAAAAAAAAAAATAGAATCAGCTTTCCAATGAGTCATTATTATCTTCCTAATCAAATATTGATTAAAGAATTACATAAAATGCACTTCTTAAAGACTTTTTTTTAAATATTCCTCTCAAAGAATGACTCATCAGATCTGTAGTCGTTTCACTTTGATAATACATTGGTCTCCCGTCAAACCAAAAGTAAGCTAGAATGATTTTTCTCAAAATTTAGTGTGGATTACATTTGTATTCTTCGACGAATTATCATTACCTTCTATTGTCAAATTATTCTTATTAACTCTTTGGAGCTGCTGTAATTTGCAGATAAAGTATGCAAAATTAATTGCCACAATAAAAGAATAAGAAATGAATTGGTTATATTCAAAAAGGGTAATATTCATGGGCAAACAAAGTCTCATAAATCAAATAAAGGTTCTAAAATACAATTAGTTAAAACTCTTGAATATATTCACTCATCCTACAAATTAGGATACAAGGACCATAATTGTCTCAAATATGTCCAAGATATATTGAGCTGCATTTATATATGAAGTAAAATAATAGATTTGGATTTTGTCCTTTGCGTGATTTTGTTAATGATTGTTTTATGTTGAGGCATAATATATATAGACGAAAATTGTATTATTATATTTTAGGGTTGTATTGGTCCTTAATATAGTATTTTAAATCGGTCCCGTACCTACGAGTGTAGTTCAGTCTCATCTCTTCTCTGTTATGGGTTTTTGAAAAAAGGTCCGAAAATTTAAACACCCTCTTCAAGGGATCCTTTTCACTAATATGATAGAAAAATATCTTAGTTTACCATTTTGCATTAGTTGAGTAAAACTTTTTTATTGTAGTGAGTCTACATAAGATCCTATTGATCATCTTCCCTTCTCCCTTCCCTTCTCATGACGGTGTTACTTTGCTAACACAAAAATACCCCATGTATTTTGTTGTCAGCTGTCGATTCCCAATTCTCCCTGATACGTCATTTCATAATTTATTATTTTTGATAAATACAAAAAATTATAAGTTATTCTTTACTTATACTCCGTTTCCAAAACAGCAGGAATACAATTTCTTGTTGATCCCTCGTCATTTATACGATATATATTGGCCCTTTATTTTTATATGAAGGAATTTTGGCTATTTTTTGATAGAAATACTATAAAAACTCCTCATACCTACTCTTTTAATAAAATATTACTAAGCAATATAATAATACAGTATCGAATAAAATACTATGTAGATTTTAATATATCATATGTAATTAATTCATTTTAAAAATGGTGGAGAAATAATATGGCAGTGATAGTCTGGGACGATATAAGAGAACAATGGCAGTTAGTATGTTTGACTTATTTGGATAACTACCAGATGATTTTGGGCCTTTTTTCCTCTTTTTTTTAGGAGGAAAGGTTGCATGATACAATAAAGGTAACAACGTGTCATATTATGATAAATATATATTAGTGATGGGATGATTAAAAGAATCAACAAAAAAAAACAACCTCGATGCGGATTAAAGATGTACTCAAAGTAGGGGTTTTGCTAAAGAAGGAGTGCTCTAATCTTTTTTCTCCCCCAAATATGAACAGCTGATTGATAAGAAGTTTCGTGAAACATAAAACACCATAAATTATACACCTTTTAAATAATTGAAAAAATTGGTTTAGACGTTTTGGGCCAAAAATGAACCTTCCAATTTATAGAGATTTTTTTTAAAACCTAAGGAAGCTTGAAGATTTTTCTATATATTTGTGAAAAAATATAAAAAGGGATTGACATAATCAGTTTTTATGAGATGAAGCATCTTGTAGTGGCTAATAAATAGTGGATGTAATGAACTACAGATTTGTGTCGCAGTTTGGGGCAAATAATCACCCCTTTTGTATCTTCAAATTGGCTTCTTCGTTTTGGACCAAAAATTACCCTTTTAATTAATAGATTTTTTTTAAATCTAAGGAAGCTGGAATATTTTTCTATTCATTAGTGAAAAAAAATATAAAATTGATAGACAAATCAGTTTTTTATGAGACGAGGAACTTTTTTTGATGCTAATAAATTCCTTTCCGGTCACTGAACCTCGTACAATTCACATATAGGGAAAATATAGGTTCTGTGATTGAAACTACGACAGTCCTAAATGAAAGGGAACATAATTTGATTGTGATGATAATTAACAAACTCCATGCGTCATATTTAAACTCTAGTCTTAAGAAACCAGTTCTTTGTACGTGCACTTAAAGGAGAAGACGGATTTAATTTTCGACAACGGATCTCCGGATTTTTGAGTGGATAGCCAATGGATTTTAATAATTGAGTTATTTATAGGAAGAGAAACTCAATACCCAACATTAGAGCTCATTTTCAAATTTATATTTTGACTTTTTTTAGGATTTTATTATATAATTTGATATAAATGAACAAAATAATCATCTCATATCTTCCAGGCCCACAGATCTTCCACACTAATCTGTACGATGGTTTAGATATTTAAAGTGAAATAATGTGATCAAGGTGAATCATACTTTTTTATAGCAGAATAAGAAATATTGTCGTAAGTATTTTGTTCAAATGACGTGCAACATGACTCCATTAGATGAGTGGTTTACAAACTATAATTCAAAACGCAAGGGTGTTCAAAACAACTTTTGATGGAATTCATCATTAAAAAGAGCTCAGAGCTATTTTGAGTTATAAATCTGATTTTTTTTTTTTTTTGAGTTTCCAAATAATAGTTATTTTGACATAGCAAATTTTATTTAAATCAAAATAAAAAAAATACTGTATTTCTCCTTTCTTTTGGTCAACTAACATTCGGCTTCAAAAAAAAATTCCCTTGCTTTTGCTCAGTGCATCATCACTCAATGTAATATAATCATATACTATTTAATTTCTCAAAGGTAATATTGTCAGCAGGAGAGAATGGATATTACGTAGATCACTATGTAAAAATATATGTATGATTATAATTAATAATATAGATTCATATATAAGCATATAGGATTTCAATAACTGAAAAATAATAATGATATTTATTACTTTCGTTAATAACTTTGCAGATTCATAATGATTTTTTATTAAATCATACTTTGCAACTTTTTGTGTACTATACATGTATGTATACTAGTCTTGTATTTCGGCCTGAAAATTGGAGACCGGTCCGAGAGTGCTATTATTTTTAGTGTACCGAATTAATCGGTTCTTTAAAAGAGTTTGGTCTGGCCGATCCATAGATTAGTATAGATTGCTGGTGTCACGTATGTTTATGTCAACTGATCAGGAGTTCCACTAATACGTCCTCCCGCCGCCACGACCCAAGCAAGAAATTTTGGAAAAATTATCTATGTTGTAGAAAAAATAATAATCAGCAAACGCTGGTAGAAAAAGGTAATTCGATCAAATTATACTCTGGAGCAAAAATCTTAATTTTTGATTTTTTTTAAATTCTAAAAACCAAGCCCCCCACCCCCCAATAATCCTGCAGATACCCAAGATTGATGTGCCGCCCTCCTCCCCATATGATATATTTTGATAATACTACCGTATTCGTCACAAGTCCTTGCACACTTTTTATACAGATAATAACGTCTAAATTTCGCAAAATTTCATAAGAAGGAAAAAATAAATAAAAAAACCGGTTTCCTTATAGGTGTTTATTGAAGAAATGAAATCAGTCGTAGGTCTTATAGGAGCTCCAAAAGACAGAAATGGAAAAACTTTGTCAAAAATCGTTGCACGCATTACAGATGGTGACAATGCCTCCATGACTGCACGTAACTTTGGTATCAGTAGGACCACTGTATACAACGCCAAGAAACTCTACAACGAAACTGAATCCTTTGTCGATCGTTACAGGCCAGGAAGACCAAAATCGGTCTTCACAGAAAGTCTCATAAGGAGTGTAAAGGCCAAGATGGGTGCGAATCTTTGTAACAACATCCGCAAAATGCCAGGGAACTCAGGGTTCACGAAACGGCTGTCTGGTGCATCGTTAACGTGTGGTGGTTTGTTGGTTTGTACATAAAGCAAGCTTTTGATTACGAAAAGAGAGGACAATGAGAATAAATTAATTTCGAAATTACAGTGAATATATAATGACACTTTCATCTCAATATTAACTCTGTGCCAAAATATAGGTACATTTTATTAGTTGAAATAAATCTGCTAATATCAATCGTCCTATACAAAATGATTATAACAATCCGTAATCTCCCCAATTACTGGTTTACGTAGTAAGAGGGCAGATGAGCTGGGATTCTATTAAAAGAACATGTGGTGCCGGATGTCTGACAACCCTTGTATTAAAGTATTTTGGAAATTTGTCGGTTTACTATGATTGCGAACTATTTTTCTGAAATTAGTTGAAACGAAACGAAACGACGTTTAAAAAGTGAATGATGAACGATTAAACTAATTTAAAGTGAATGTTTTAGTGAACTAAACGAGTTCGAAAAAAATGAACGATTAAAGCGAACTAAACGAGTTCGAAAAAAAAAAATGAACGATTAAAGTGAACTAATCGATTAAAAAGATGAACGACAACATGCCGACACATCGTACATTTTTTAATTTATTCGTCTTAAAATGCATTATTTAATTACAACATTGGTCGTTCTGATTACCAACTATACATTGATTTCATTTTGATACATTAATATTAAATGGTTATTATGTATTTATGTGTAGTATACATTTGGGCATTTGAGCTTGATAATGTGCCACAGAATACTTAAATTTTAGTAATTTATATTAAAATAGCCAAAAGTTAAATCAATCATGTATCTATCATCCATGGAACTAGGGGTGGATTCGGTCTAATGTAAAATAATTCCTTTACAACTAATCGATGCCGTCATTTTCCATTTGATACCCATCAAATGAAGAAATTTGCTTATTTAAGGAATTATTTCTTCTAAAAAAACAACCCCCACCCCCCCAATATAGCCCTGCAGATGTCCCTGTTGTGATCTATTTGACTTCACCAATTATTTATTCCATTCTGATATTTTAAATATATTTAGCTCTCATGAGTATATATTGAAATATTTTTATTGGATAGATTCTTAAACTTTGACGGAGAGCCCGCAGGCTGCCTGAAATCTGACACCCCGTAGTCCACCTTAGCCCCAAATCCGATATTTTCCAGGCCGATCCACCTGTAGACCGAACTGAAAATAAAATTCATCTTGGACCTTGGCTCAACACTAATAGATACCTCTGCCTGAATGGACATAACAATGAAGAGGAAGTTTCTTTAGATAATGACGATAATGTCTATTATGAATTATTAAATGCATCAGTTTTACCTTTCTAAACAAACATGGGTACTCCAACAACAAATCCAACTGGTGATAGAGAATATGCATACAAATATAAATTAAAAATTTGCGAAAATAGTGAATAGCAATTATAAAAAAGGGTATACGGCCTTATGACCTCTATTTGTAGGATTTTAATTGAATACTTTATTATTTCTTGTTATTATAAATGAAATTAAATGGGAGGTTTCATTATTTCATAGTATTAGACTGTCCCGTTTTCAGGCCATTATTTTTGTTTCTCAGCACAAATACATTTTCTGGCATGGCATGAGACAGACCATTTTAGTTTGAGGGGAAATTGCATTTTTTTCTTTTTTATCAAACAGAACACAAGAGCTTTTAGTTTTAACTTAGGTTAAATTTTGATGCTTTATACATTAATGAAGCAAAGTATATTTGTCTGTGGGTACATATGTATGTATCTATGTTGAAAGCATATCCTTTTTGAGTCACAAACAAATGAGATTAAAATCAAGCGTGAGCGTCATAATAAATAAATATAGAGTATTTATTTTGAATTGTATAAAAAATATAAGTAAAATTAAGGAAATCTTTGAACCATTTAAGTCAACTCATATTTAACTAGAATGGGCACTTGATAAAGCCCAAAACCTCTGCTTAAAATCAAATTGGGTTATTTATTTCAATTTATTAGAGAGTTATGGTCGATTATGCACTTGTTATATGTAGTTTTACCTTGACTCGGACATCTCTAAATGTAATAGCGTCTGACTGCGACAACTTTGTTCTTAACTGTAACTTATACTGTAATCCTACTGACTAAGAAACAAAACAATTTAATAAACAGAGCCAAACACATTATGAAACTTCGCTACGGAAGAAAACAAAAAACTCAAGTCTTTTATATTGAAAAACAAAAAAAAATGGATGTGACTTTAGAAGATTTTTAGCAACAACCTAAACTACTAATTGGGTCATCATGCCATTTTTTTTTTTTTTTTCTGAACCTGTTATAATTATTCTTGAGGAGATAACATCCAAGTATGGAATAACTACATGTAAGTTTGCTAATGAAAAAAGGAAAGTAACCCTGATTCATTTATTGGGGAGCTATCTTCTTTATTATTAAAGCAAAGTGTGTCTGTTCGACAACGCTTAAAAATTTAGGTACTATGGCTATTATTTGATCAAACAAGGAAACCACAAATCATTGACCACATATTAGGCCACTGAAATAATTAAAAAATATCTGCACAATAGATTCAACTGATTAACCGAATACTAAAACCCCCTTGGAACGGGGTACGAGAGGTCTATAAATGACCAATTTTGACACAAAAACTAAATTTTCGTCAAAATCTGGACCATACAAAAATGGCATTAGGACTTGTAACTTAATCAAAGTTATTTTTTTGATAATCCCAGTAGTAGTGTCGCAGCTACTTTGGGGGTTGACCCCCCTAAAAGTTTTTGAAACTAATTGTTTAATCATATACAGCAAGGTTGGGCAACTTCCACGATAAAGAGGGCCATACTTTTTTTACCACTACCGTTGGAGGGCCACAAAAGCACGTTTTTTCTTTTTAATAATTATAAATTATTACTGATCTATTTACGGGCAGTACTGAATGAGGACGAGGGCCATGTGTAGCTCTCGGGCCACCAGTGCCCCATTCCTAATATATAGCGTACACAAGCTATCTGTGCCGCGAAAATGATCTTTTAAATGCAATTTTCTCTCCAACCAGTTATCAGATTAAAAAAATCAAACCAGATTCGGAAATCTTGATAAATTCTGATTAGATTTATCAATAAAATAACCTCCAGCATCAACTACACTCTCTATATGAGGCCGAAAGCGTGAACAGGCTTTCGCCACATGGTGTTTTAGTAAACCCTGCAATTCCTTCTTGATCCGACTGATAAATTCGCCTTTAGTGTTGCAGGGGGTTCAGTTTATTTGTCCTTTGATCGCACCCACACAGACAAAAAAAACAACAACATCAGATTCAGATAAAGTGATTAGAAGGCAAAAGCCCGTCAAGAAAGAGTCATTAAAATTGTTTCGGAGGCACTTGAATTTTTTTTTTCGAGGTTTGGTAGGGAGGCAAGTCCTTTAGATGCCTCGAATTCCCTCCTAACTTTGCAAACGAACGTCTAACTTAGTCCCAGAGTTCGAGCTATTCCGTACCTTTTACAAATATCTGGGACAACAAATTCGTTAGTTGATTCCATTTTTATTTTTTTTCAATTGAGGCAAGTTTGAACACGCTATCAAACAAAACATAAATCCGCTCCCTAAGTGCCTGTTTTGCCAAGAGAGAGCGTCAAAGAGGTGGCATAGATGGTTTGCGCACCCTTTATATATAAAAAATAAACCTATTTATGTGTATAACTAATTAAATGACGGTGTTGATCATTTTTGTTTCCTTCTAAATTATGGAAGCAAGTGCTCCTGATCCCCAGCAGAAAAGTCTTTCTGCAGAGGGAGAAAAATATTAACTTCAGAAATGGGACAATCTATTATTTATATAATTAAAATATTTAATATAAGAGGAAGAGAGGTTTTGTTAAAACTGTTTTTAAATTCCGTCGTGATTTATTTCAATTTAAAAAAAAAAAGTGTACTCTTTAGAAATAGATTTAAAGGAGGGCTCGTACGACATATCACTAAAAAACTTTATTTTGCACATATTTTCTTCTTCTTTTTTGTTGTTTTCTTTACTAGCATAATTAATGACGAAACTACATTGCATAGAATTCTTTACATTTATTAATGATTATACGTAGTATAAATTATTAATTAACCTCAATCTATTTTATTAATAGCAATATTTACATGAGTGCATGCTGCTTATTTCAAAACTCTCTTTTTAGCTCCAAACACAAAAGATATCAATAAATAATTCGCAAAATATTGAATAAGAAGTCTGAATAACCAATATGTTTAAAGTTTATAACATGTTTATACTTTATGTAAAAATGTTGAAGAGTTCTCACTCTTCATCCATTTTACTTATTCTTTAAAAGTATAAATGTAGCTAGTCAACATAAAAGTAAGCTACTTTCTTTATTATTATCAAACATGAGTGTGGATAACATTTGTATTCTTCGACAGATTATCGTACATTTTGATCAACAAATTATTCTTATTAAATTTTTGTGTATATCACAATTCAAGGGCGTCCGGAGGAGGTTTTTGGAATTTTTTTTTAAATTTGAAGTATAATTTTCTTTTTGACTTAGAATATTTGGGGGATACAATATATTCAACTATTTCGTTGTTGTATTTCTGATTTGTTCCTTCTATTTTTCGAATAGTATATTTTCGATTAATATAGTCAAGTAACTTATATTATTTGCCTCTAGGTTGAACTTTATGGGGTTGATATGACCTTTAAGTCATCCATTTGCATAAAATGTACTTCGAATTTTTTATTCATCTCTCAATGAGAGGTGTAGGAGTCGCACATTGTCTTGCCACATATTTTAAGGGTCAAGATTCATCTTGCTCTTCTCTTTTTTTTTTTTTTTTTGCTTATTCTTTAAAACTAGTATAGATAATAGAATTATACAAACTGATTCACATTTCATTTACAAAAATGGAATAAGCAAAAGTGAAAAAGTAGAAGATAAAATATAACTTCTATATCACGAAGATAAGAATGACTTTGCAAATGAAAAACAAAACAATGGAAAAGACCCCTTTACGTATGACAAGATCATCACTACTCTGATCCTTTCTAAATATACCTTGGTAAATAATGATATATAAGAATAATATATGTATCTATGGTAACTATCTTTGTAAATTGAAAGGAATAAATTGATAATAGCATTCAAGTACATAGGTACATATATATTTAGAGGTGAATAAAATATGTCCTACAAAAATGGGGTTGTAAACTGAACAGGATTTTTTACTTTCCAAAGCTGTATTGATTATGATTTTAATTTTATAGAGACAACATATAACAAGTATTTTGCGTGTTCGGCGATTTTTTGCTACCTCCATTGGTACGATTGGCCGTTGGTTTTGATATCATATCATATAGTTATGATTCGTCAGCAATTATTACCCTTATGAGCAAATCAGGATCGTCATTGAGGTCTGTCAACAGCTCATGAGCGATGATTCTTTTGGTCAAAATTAAGAAGTTTCGGATCAAACTTAGCTGAAACTCGTCTCGTGCCAAAACAATTGAAAAAAAATTATTGTATGAGCCAACCGATATGTCAATATCCTCAGCAACTTCATTGATAGTAATTTTCTTCATTGCTTCAACGTTTTGATCTGTTGTTGACGTGCTTGGCTTACAGAGCGAAGGTAGTCATTGGCATCTTCCCACCATCTTGGAAGAGTTTTTACACCACGTGTAAACATTTTTTTTACTCAGAACAGTTTCACTCTATGCCATTGTCAACATTTCAAGTGTTTTGGAGCAATTAATTTAATTTTTTACACAGAATTTGATGGAAAAATTTTTATTCATGTTTTTCAATAGCAAAAAATTGCTAAACACGCAAAATACTTCTAATCGTTATGCTTCTCACAAACAAACTAAACATATTATATAGCTGAAACAGTAAATATATGTTTGTGACGAGTGTACTAGCATAAAAAAATTATAAAATAGAGCATACCAAATTTACGTTGCCTGCGAAATATTAAAAGTCATCTTACTTTTTGAATACACCTCTTGTATATTTTTATTTTATTATTCATTTTAAAAAATACACCAAAAGTTAGGAAAAATTTGGTGCCCTGTACTTTTCATCTGTAAGGCGCCATAAAGTCATTTTGCGTCAAGGATATTTCACCTTAAAATACAAGTAAGAAGGATTTATACGTCGTAATTGTTTATTTTTGGTTGAAATTGATGTTCCCTTTGAATTTTTTAATTAAAATATATTATGTTTATTACTATAAAACGCGTTAAATGGTTTTTTTATGTTGGAAGTATGATGGGATTATGCTCTTTCTATCGTATTAGGCTTCTTCTTCAATCCATGAGTATTTGTGAATATGAATAATCTATCATGTTAAATGATAATTAATAACGGAGTATTGATTAGCACTTCGTCCCTTGGAATCGTTTTCCTGTTTTTTATTTTTCTTATTATACTAATTTTATTAACTATTTGATCTCTGTTTCGACCTCGTTACATTGCAAAATTTCTATAGTATGTATGTATTGATATTTTGAGGATAATTCTAATATTATTTATTTATATTTTAAGGAGAAATATCCTTAAGGCAGAATGTCCTGAGGCAAAATTGTTTAACCTTTTAGAGTTAAGAAGAAGGCACTTTTGCTTACTCTTGGTGTATTTAAAAAAAAATGCATTATAGAATAAAAATATATATGTTTAAATATAATTTTATGGTTTTTTTTCCTGTACTAATGCTAATATAAATATAAAAGAGGTTCTCCTACTCATATTGGTAATACATTTTCATAAAGATGAAATTTTTTTAGTGTCTCAGATTGAGGCTTAGACCAAAATATCAGTTCAAATCAGTCTAGAAAAAATTAATTAATATCAAACCAGAGAATACATTTGGTCTTGTATCGGGTCCCAACACTACAATTTATACTTCATAGCATGTAATGGAGATTCAATTACCTCCATAAAATTATTTTACAGATAAAATGTAAATTTTATGAGCAATTGTGTAAAAAATTGTCATCACATTTAATGATTCGTTGGGACCTCATGAATTTCACATTTCAATGGTAAATAGGATTTTTATTTCTTTAAAAGCTGTTGTTATTATTCTTTTATTTTTGACGAGAGAACGTCTATGTATAAAGTGCAAACACGCGTCTGTGTGTTTATGAAGGACGGAAAATAGGCAGATGATTTCTTTGGGAGTTATAAAGGAGGAGTCCTTGTTGGACTCAGAGTAGAATTAAGGACCAAAAATGGAGTAATTCTTGTCTTATGTCTTGCTTGATACGGAGTGGCGCGTTTGTTGATTTCCTTCGCATGTCATTGCTTGATTTGGATACTTTAGTTTATTTCCTCCCTTTTATAGATAATCTAATGAAATGTCTTGACAGCTAAGCTCCTCTCAAATATTATTCAAATAAATGGTTAATTTGCAGGTTTTTTTACTTAAATTGTTTACGATTTACATTCCTACTAAAAGAGTGGCATATAAATACTTCTGTTTATCTATAAATAGTGATGAAAATCGTGTGTATTTTGAGATGTTAATAAAATAAACCAAAAATCAATATGATAACCCTGAAAATTTCAAGAATTGTTTGAGGAAGTGTATCTTAGCTGTTATGACGTTTCATTAGATCAGCTACAAGCATCTATGACAAAGGAAGAGAAGGAAATAAACAAGGACATTGGCAAGAATTACTCCCATGTCGATCCCCAATTCTACTCTGAGTCAAACAAGGACTTACAATTGTAGCTCTTCAACAAATCCTTAAGGTTACTCTCCAATTTTTGTGAGCACAGAGAAAAGTTCAATTTGGTTTTATAGATATATATTATATTTAGCAGAATATGAAGTGGAGTAAAATAATAATTACAATAGCTAAGGACACGAAAATTAATTCCTCAGATTAACAATTTAAAAAAAACCGAGCAAAGAATACACCCGATTTACATCACTATCTATAAGTATTCACTGTAGGGTGAATACTTGTTTTTAGGATATGGATTCACAACAGACATATACTTAAATTTAATTGAGGTCAAGGAATGAGAACTCTAGAAATTAAGTTTGTAAATTAACTATTCTTGAGTTACAAAGAAACTAATTCCATCATTCTTGTGATTATCTTCCATGTTATTTAAAAAAAAATTACGTCATAAAAATATTTACCCGCTAATGTTATAACCACCCACATTTTTGAGTTACTTTATATATCCTTTAAAATACAAACAACGAATCAAAATTATTTCATATAATGTCATCAAAATTCTGAGAAAATCCCTCTGACTACCTCCAAAAAAATTCCTGTGGACGCCATTATAACGCCTCCTTTCCTTTATTGTATCACGCAATCTTTCCTTCGAAAATAAATCATATAACCATATAAAATATCGGAGGAAATAACGAGTTTCTAAGAATTTTCTCCGACAACCATACGATGCAAATATTGGATAGTTTACCCAATATATCCGGTTTTCTGATTTTGATCTGAATTATCAGCTCAAGTATAAATTGGTAGTACTTAAGAAACGAATAACAACAATGATGTAAATCCGGTGGTTTTTAGCAGGGCCGTTAATTTGTAATTGGAAGTATAAAGAAGTAATTTTCCTTTCTATAGCAGTTGTCATTATTATTTAATTCCTGATTATTGAACATCCTTTCCTAAATAGATTCAATTATATTCAAAACCTGTTGTTGGACTCAGTGTAGAATTTGGGATCAACATTGGAGTAATTCTAGCAAATGTCCTTGTTGATATCATTTTCTCTTTCCTCTCTTGTCACAGCTGATTGTAGCCGATCCAATGAAACGGCATGAGCATTATTCTTTCTCTCCTCCAAAGCATTCTTCAAATTGTCATCAGAAGCGTCTGCAGGCTTATATTTTGAGGGAGGCTTGTTTTTTGGAATTTTTTTTGAAAAAAAAATTAAAAATCTAAAACTATTCTTCGAAAATTAAATCTATTGAAAAATAATTTCAAAAATCCACAATTCTTTTCCAAAAAATTTAATATTACATTTTTGGAAAAATATTTTAAATATTACATTTTTGGAAAAAAAATTTAAATATTACATTTTTGTGAAAAAATTAACAGCTGTTGAAAATAAATTATATTTTTTCAAAAAAAAATTCTAAAAAAGTATTTGGAATATAAAATTTAAGAATAAAATTCCAAAATAATATTTCAAATATTAAATTTTTTGGACAAAAATTTCAAAATCTATAACTATTCACGGAATTTTTTTATAGTAAAAAGAAAAAATTCCTTAATTTAGGAGAGGGCTAAATCCCCTCCAGCACACCCCCTGCGAACGCCCTTCGTCAAGGTTACCATGTTGATTTTTGGTTTATTTCTTTTTAACATGCCTCTTTTACAAGATAATATGACGTCATATTTTTTTACGTTCACTTCCCAATCAGCAAGTTAAAATGTTTATGCTAAATCAATAGTATAATATTGTTAAAGTTAGTAGTTCTCAAACTTTTTACATTCTGTAGTAACTGATGAAATATTAAATTATCCAACGCAAATTGAATATACAATAGGAGAGGCTTGATCTATTTATGATATTCTTATTCGTATTACCGTTATTGCATCACGCAACCCTCCTTCTGAAAATACAGCATCAACAAGTAGAAAAAAGACCCAAAATCAGTTGGTAGTTAGGCATTCTTCCCAAGCTATGGAATTATTATTCAATAATTGTTGCATATTTGCCACGGCGTAACAAGAGCTGATTCTTATTCATTCAATCAATGTTCACCACCGATAGGAGAAAATAAGCTTAGCCAATGACACCTGACAATAGAATAATCAGTATATTTTCGTTTTAGTTAAGTAACGCCGTCATAGTGTCTAAAGAGAGACTACATAAGGTACAAAATCAGTATGTGGCATATTTTCTAATTATGTTTGTTAGAATTGTATCATCAGAAAATAAAAGAATAGAAGGAGAAAAAGAGCTGGTAAAAAACATTTTCATTCACAGCAGGCTTGTTTAATTTTATATATATTTTTGGGTAGATTTGTACGTGGATAATGGTCTTGCACAAAATCCCTTACAATGGCCTGCAAATAATCATAAATTATCCTCGTCCATAATAGTTGTTACTATGTTTGGACCTAAAGAAAATAAAATCTGGATTATAGTTACATTTTTACTGATTACTTAAAGATGATAGCTCAATCACTCAAAAATGGCTCATTTTGTCCTTTTTTCTACGTCAATTGCTCATTTTTCTAAGCTGATATGAAATAAAAATAGAAAGTTTGGAGTTCCAGTTAGACGACACAACAGCTTTTGATGATTATTTGATGATATTTTTCGAGGTAAAATCTACCTTTGTAAAATATGTATATAATTAAATCAGGGTTATGAATTATGATACATGATCAGATATGTGAGCGAGCCAGATTCCGACAACGGCAAATTAGAGAGAGTATAAATTTGGTGCAAAATTGAACGTTGAATAATCCACATTGAATCTCTTAACAAATGAACAATACTTTTGCACCAAACTGCCAAATCCTGATCTTCCATTTATGCAAAATGTACGTTATGTCAGGTGTAGTGAAGATGAGATGCCTCCGTCTAACAAGACTCCTGAAGATCTAACAAAATTAAAATTTATTTCAACTACTAATGTGGACCTCTTGTAGTATGTTTAAAACTACCATTTCTTATCAAAGGCAAAAATTAATTGAAGAAAATCTTTCTAACATCTTGATTTGTCGATATTTATGAATAAATTACCATAAATATAAAACATCACTGATTACTTTAAATTATTCCTATAAAACTGTATTTTTCTTACATACAAATGACTCAATTTTGATATTTTGGTTACTCATTTTTCAGAAATTTAGTGCTCATTTTGGCTCAAAATCGTAAGTCTACTATTACTAATCCCAAGTGGATTAGATATCCTCCAAATGGCAAAAATATGAACTCCTAGGAAGGAAAAGGATCGGTAGATACAGATCCATATATCCGAACGCTTCGTGGTTAAGATCCATCCAAATCACCATTAATTACTAATACATTAATATTTGAATAATAATTATTTATTAAAAGTAGTTCAAACTTTTATAATAATATTAACAGCTATGCAAAAAATTCAGCTGTAGTATGACGTAAAGCATTCAACCAATTAGCACATTGAGCACCGTTCTTTGCTTTAGCTTGATGAAAGGGTATGCTCAATATTTGTCATACTATTTTCGCAAGATGTCACTTTTCTATGACGTCCCAAATTTATATATGGAGAAATCTTCTTCTTTCTAATGATATCATTTTATCGGAGGAAATTGTTACCTCAGAAAATATTCCCTCTAATACTATTTCTTTATGTAATTTTCAAATTGTAACAGATTTTCAAATAAACTTTGTTTAAAACCTACTTGTAAATTTGACGAATCTAAAATAAAGTGAGTAAATATGATAAAATGAAGGTTGGCCCAGTTTTAAATTTTTGGTCTCATGATGTTAGTAAGTCAATTAGATATATGATCCAAGAGAATGAATGTGATAAGAATCTTCTAGTCACTGTTTGGTTTATCGACAAATTACGGAAATTGTATGATTTAATTTGTTCAAGAAAATTCAATGTTGCTATTAGTCACAAGGATGAATCTCAATATGAAGAAACTATTGGATTTCTTATGAAATTTATGAATATAATTAAACAATTAAAAGTTATTTCAAGTACTAACTATTGTATCAGTTGGAAATCAGCTCAAACTGGATCAATTTTAGCAACAATGTCTATAATTGATCTACAAGAAATATTAATTATAGCAGGTTTAAGTTTTGTAATGACTGCTCATTTCTCATTGGACTGCATTGAAAATATATTTAGCATGTTAAGAGCAACCAATCCTTCTCCTACTGCTAAGGGTTTAAATATATTTTAAGGTTAATATGTTTAAGTCAATTTATGAAGGATGTTAAATCAAGTAATTATCATTAAGATGATTCATCCTTCCTGGCTGAGATATTAGACTTTAAAAAATCTAATATCGATCAAGACCAAAATTTAGTGAAATATGATTTTATTCCACAATTCATATCCAAACTATCAATAAAACCACAACTTTCAATAGATGAAGTTGATATATTGTACTACTTAGCAGGTTATATTATAGGTATATAAAATTCAAAAGTATGATTCTCTATGTCTTTAAAATATGGACTCAAGTCCAACTCGTGTCGTAAGTCTCGAGTCCAAGTTCCCGCCTCTGGCAATAATTGATCATTGTATCTTAAATTATACATTTCTTATTATAATAAATAATAACAATTATAAAATTATCAACATGTATTAAATAAGGATCGCAGAGACTTAAAACTTGCAGAAACACGGCCCTCTGTTCTATTGGGAATGGGACACCCCTCGCCTGCTAGAGGGGTTTCTGTTTGGGAATTTTTTGTCCTTTTCGGGACGGGAACTTAATCTTGGTCTTTTAATCATTTTTTGGTTCCCTAAACAGGGATCTCTTGTGGACCATGTTCCCCATAATTATTAGCTCTCTGCCTCCCTTTGTATATTCTGCTCTAGTACAAATGTTTACATTCATATATGAAAATTTAAAAAGTTGAGCCAATATATATGTAAAATAAAATAAAAACAATGTACATTAAAGTAAAGAACATCTAAGGAATAATCAGAAAGAATTTTTCGAATAGTTTAATATTGAAAATAATAGTTTAAAACGGCATTGGCTCCAACTTGATCATCATGTTATTAAGCGTCAGATGGCCATCCGATGAAACCCCTTGGAGCATGTTTGAAAATGTATAATTTCTCCATTGTTTAAAATTTTAAAAACTTGTCCATTTTGCAATTCCATGAACCAATTGCCACCCAGTATTTAATTAGAGGTTAAAGATATTGGGTTAGTAAATATAGAATTTAAAACAAGTATTCTTTTTTTTTTAAATGAGTTAATTAAACTTTACCATTAACCCACTTTACCCGCGCTATGAATTAGGGAGATGGCTATTCGCTGGAAAAGAATATAACACTTAATGTTTTTAGACTAAATACTACTTATCTAGTTGAAGAAAAATAAAAACACGTGAGTTGGTGAATTCACACTGATTCGGTCATAGGGAGGCTAAAATAAAATAAAAGCCCACGTTTGGGTATGGCAAGTTTGTGTTAAAATATGTATAGATAATTGGCTCTCGCCCCTAGCTATAAAATTTTATTTACAAAACAGTGCTAAAATTTACTGTTATTTCTCTCCCCTCCCCCACCCCCTATCACATCTACACTAGTGTGTTCTGTGAGAGCTAAAATAAATAAAACCCACGCTTGGGAATATATAAATTCACTTTCAAAACAGAACATATAGAAAGAAAATAGAATGAAAAAAAAATATTTTGTAACTTTAAGATAACTTAATTTGAAATGTTAGTTACTTTTCCAACTAACTCCCTTCTTTACCCACGTGTGAATTGGGGGAAAAGGGAGGGAAACTAAATCTACGTAAATAAGTTATTCTAAAACCCTGGCTTCTGCATCATAATTCGATCCATTCTGTATAAAGCATACGAGATTGTTAGCACATTTAGTTGGATCCATTTAATAAACATTGGAGGGATGGCCAGAGCCTTATTTAGGTCTGTATAGGCCTGTTTAGACATTACTCCTCTCCAATTTATTACTACAGGTATTATAGTTATATCATTTAGTTCATACTTGTCACCAAGTTCAAGATGCGCAATTATTGTCTTTTTAAACTCGTCCGTCCCGTACTTATCTCTTTTTCTCGATCTGCAAGTTCACACGCATCTGATACAACGGTCGGATCCACCACGTAAACATTGTCGCCCTTAAAAATTATAATATCTGGCTTCAAGCACGATCCCTCATGCGGCACAACATTACCTTCCTGGGATTTTATTATCCTTGGCTCAGGGAGCTCACAATCATTCTTTGAATCAGATTGTGTCTTCTGTCCGCGTTTTTTTAATTTTGGACATGTGTGGAGGATATGAGCCAGGTTTTTACTTTTTCCGGGCATAAGTCGCATTTATTGCCACCTTCCAGTGTCCTGAATCTGGACTGCTTTGCTTTAGTGCTGACAGAACCGATATGATACCTTTGTCCTAGCTGTCCCGTAGCGTCCGAGCTCTACCGTTTGCTATGGTCTGGCTGGAGATTAAAAGCTCTTTCAGACACAACCCTCCATCGGCCACCCTACCCACTCTATTACTGATCTCCTTCTCAGGAGATTACACCCCTTTATATCTTTAACCCTGCATCTTCTTATGTATAATTGAAAACACTTCTTCTACCTTGTTATTCAAAAAAAAGGAAAAATAAAAGAACAAAATAATTTCATATTTCCCCACAGCAAAAGAGTGGGAGGCTTCATCTAAATCAACCTTCTTTATTATATCCCAGCATACAATAAATAAATGATTGACGTCATAGAAAAGCGACATCTTGCGAAATAGTATGACAAATATTGACCATATTATTTTTTCAGGCTAACGGTGATCGATGCCCTACTTGGTTTAATGCTTTAGTATGACGTATTCTTATTCAAAGCTCAAACATCAACATGCCACTCCAACAATATTCACATATATTTTTCTAAATACTCAATGGCATCATATATTTTTCCAGGATTTCTATCTTCGATGATAATATTATTGAGTATAAATTATAGGTGTATATTACACACATGGAGTGCGCTGTAAAAAATATTCTTAGCATTTAAAAAAAAAAGATAGCATATTTTCTTAGTTTGGTCTTGTCATATTGTTGAGGAGTGCTTACAGTTAACGGGAGCTAATTCTAATTCAACCAATCAACGTTCAGAATACTGAGTAGGAGGAAAAAGAGTAGAAAAATCGACATTTGACACAAAATATTAATAAAATATTAATGAACTATTTTACTGTGACAGAGTACTCATAGTTAATGTGGATTACCTCATCTATCGTGCTTGTACACGTCTAAGTATATAATATACATATATATATATATAAATGATATTTGGAGAAGAGTCGCTCTCTCAAAAAAACTTCCTTTAATCCACTAACAAGAGTTAATAATATATATGTATATGTTACGGTCAATGTACAAAATGCCCGGGCAAGCAATAAAATTTCCAATAGAGTGGTCAATGGTCGTTTTTACTTCATTCACATTGTCAGATGAAATAATTGTGGGTAATTTGATTATTAAACAATTCACTGCTAAGCAATTTGATCATTAAGGATTTAGGTATGATACTATTTCATTGCAAGCAATTTGATTCTCTAGTTTATTTTCATTGATATTTATATTTTATTCACACAATCAAACTATTGTATGATAAGAAATTGTCACGAGAGACTCAATTCTATTTTGCAAAATATACCTCGGCTAACAGATTGTGCAGAGGTGGACAGCTGTTATCCTATAATACACCCCACCCACAGGTTACGCAAGTGACCCACTTGTTCACAAGGTGGAACTAAACCTATTGCCGTCCCTATCCTAGTTATCAAGGACACCTTTCATTATCTTATAATACACCCCGCCCACGGGTTGTGCAAAAGAACCGCAGGTTTCAGAAGTGGATCATAACCCACTGCTACCGCTTTATTGAGCATTAAGGACCCCTTCTAATAGTCTATAATAGACTTTGGCCCATGGGCTGTGCAACTGATCTTGTGCATGGAAATACAATGCTCCTCAAAGATAGACTTGGGAGGTGAAAGCATCTTTTGGATTTTTGGAACTGAACTCCTTTGTTTAATTTACCAGTGGGCATTTTTTCCTAAGCCGAAACTATCACCTTATGCACCATGAAGTTAGCCCTCTATATCGTGGATGTGTTTTAAGAAATGAAGAACCACTATATGTGGTTTATGAATGTCCTAAATTTATAATTGAGTGGACACAGCTTTTGGAAATTTTCGACCTATTCTAGGACATTCCGTCTCCAGCCTCTCCAGTTTCTTAATGAATTCTAATGTCGACATATTTGAGTTAATTTTATAGGGCTTTGTATTCAAATTCGTGGGATGAGTGAAGGTATTCAATGTTTTTAGGTAAAGTTTGAATCCTTTATTTGATTAAATGACTAATATTGGCCCAAATATGCCATCTTTCAAATAAAATAATAGGTATAGTAAACAAACATCTATTATTTTCCCAATATACGGCTTTTGTAACGTTTATTTCACTTTGTATATGTACAATCGGTTCACCCTTGATGTTGCTAGTAAAATTAGATTTTATACAAAAAAAAATTGAGACAGTTTTGTTATTGCTTGGCTATATATTGTTTGAGCCCACGTCAAAGATAGAGACCAGAAAAGATTCCGTATTTCACTGTTTTTCTTCGAACAAGACCAAAAAACAAACCAGTTGTCTGAATATGTGAGTAGTGTTTATGGTCTTGATATTATAACAGACAATCACGTGCAATTTATTGTCCGTTGATTACGTTCTGGTTATCTTGATATTAAAGATGCTCTAAAATACAAATTTTCGAAGATATAAATAAAATAATAGAAATCGTCGAGTTTGTATGAAATTTTATGTTTGAAATTATTTTCCAAAAAATTTAATTTTCATAAAATAGATATAGAATATTAAAAAAAAATTCCAAAAATTTAATATTTGAATTTTTTTTCCCAAAAATATAATATTTTAAATCTAATTTTTCAATTTTTTTTGTAAATAACTCTGGATTTTAATTTTTTTTTCAAAAAATTTAATATTTGAAATTTCATGTTTGAAATTTTTTTCCAAAAAAAATAACTTTCTGTGAATAACTTTGGATTTTTGATATTTCTTTCCAAAAAATTTAACATTTGAAAATTTATTTTTCAGATTTTTAGCTCGGGTTTCTTTTGAAATTTTATACCAAAAAATATAATTTTCTGTGAATAACTAGATTTTTTAACCTTTTTTTCAAAAAGTGATAATTTTTGGATAAAAAAAGAATCTAAAAAAAAGGATCCCTAAAAACAATCTAATCTTGCGGATGTCCTTGTTAATGGAATTGGTTTTTTTAATACACATTAAAAATAATGGATTTCTTTTTAGTACACCTATTATATCCATTTTGACTACTTTTAGTGGAATTGGTGCAAACTCAAAGGGTTAATAAGAATAATTTTTGAAAGAAATTGAGAATAATTCTTATAAGAAACCAACCGTAATCCACACTCAATTTTGAAAAAAAAAAATCTTCCAAGCTTACTTTTACATTGACGGGTTACATATAATACTGTATTCAACCCGTGGCCGTAGTGACGAGCTGCCTGGGAATTTTTGAAATTTTTTTGTGAATATTGCGGATTTTAAAATTTTTTTCTATAAAAATTACAATTTATTTACAAGTTTAATTTTTGCATTTTTTTTTATTTTTTTACTTTTGTTTACGTTATGTTCCAATAACACCAGGTAAACATACCTTGGATCTTGGGTAAAACTTATGATTTTCTAGACAAAAAACCATTAATGCGAGTACGAAATACTTGTTCACATCCTTTAGCCAATCCAAGGCTTCCTCTTCTTGATGGATGGAGAGTTTTTTCTTTATATATTTGGCATGGGCCGGGTTGGCAACTATATGCGTTGATATTATACATTGTCTGAATCTTTCTTGAATGATGTCGAGATGAATCTTCAGGACTCCAACTTCTTTTAATTCGACCCTTTAATTCAGAATCATGAATTACTCTCCACACATATATTTTTTTAGTAAACTAAGCAGATATGGATAAGTTTCTGGGATTAAAACATCTACAAATCATTTTAAAAAAACCCTTAAAACCGTTTAAACCCATAAAAACTCGCTAATATCTAGATTTTTTTTTAAACCTGGTTTTTTAACATCCCTGATTCAAGCACATAAAAAGAGAAGAAACAAACAATTACAAATACTACTAATTACAAACAACAAATAAAAGACCCCTTTGAGAGCATGACCCGGATTTGAAGTTGATACAAAAGAAGATAAGACCGTCATCATTTGTATATGATGATGACCTTATCAACTCTTTTTTCCTTTATACATAATTTTATTTTGATCTAATGAAATCCTCACTCTTGGTGCCTGTATTTAATGTTTAAGGTAGTATTATTATCTTAATACTTTTTTAATTAAAATTGCTGGGTTTTGTTTTTGCTTATATATTTTTTTTTGTTTCATCGTCAAATTAACCTTGGAGATGTGCGGTTTAAACAAAGAAATTAATGCTATTTTTGTAGTAGCATGAAAAAACTAATAGTTTTTCTGTAGGTATGTGTATGCACTATGTATATTTATAATAAGTATCTGTCATGTACATGTTGGGATGTCGTACAAGTTGAATATTGAACAAGGAATAATGAGAATACAGAGATCTTCAAGGAGTTTGCAGGATTATATTTTGGGAGGGGCTTGGTTTTTGAACTTATTTTTCCAAAAAAAAAAGTCAAAAATTTAGATGTTTTGCAAAAAAATTCAAATATTTAATTTTTTCGAAAAAATTTAAAAAAATCCATGGCTAAAAATTTACAGAAAATTAAATTTTTTTGGGAAAAAATTGAATGAACGAAATTAAGGTAAAAAAGTCGTAATTCAGGTGTACTATACGTCTCGCTCTCGCCTTCTCCTCGCCCTCTTTTTTTTATTAGAAACTACTCAAATATAGGCTATAACATAAGCCCAGGCTACTGGTGGAACCTCCGGAGTAAAAAGCTTGTCGTCAAATTTTGTCGTGGAGAAAAAAATAATTTGCAACTGTGATGTTATCATAATCTTGATTTTTTTTTTTTTTTTGCCAAATTGTTAAAATTAATATCGTCTATCGTAAAAACATGAGTTCAAAATGCCATTTTTCGACCATTTGTAATATTTTTATTTAAAAAAACAGCCGTTTATTAGATTCAAATCGTCAATTATACTAAAAAAGAGGCCTGTTAGTAAGTTTGAGTCATGCCCTATTGAAAGGCTAGAGGGGAAGGCAGTGGGGAGACATGTGGTGCTACTTCAATTTTAACCCTTGTTAAAATCAGCCATTTGTTATATGATTTTAGGAGGAGAAAAGGAATTACTGCTATAAGGAGGATAATCTTCTACATGTAAAATAGCATTAGTGCAAGGAAAATTATAATTATATTTAAATTCATATATATTTATTTTATTATGTATTTTTAAATTAATTTTCACTGAAGTGAGGCGATCATTCTTTTTTCAGAGAGAGATGTTAATACACCGACGACTGATTAAATAATGAAGAAAAAAGAATAAAAATCACCGTTTTTCCTTTTCTAATCGATAAACTTAGATTTTTCCTTACACAGATCCATTCTTAACCTATTTGTTATAATAATAAATCATAAGCATGTGTGAAAATCCAACTTGATAGTTTGAAGGAGCGAGCAATTTTATTTTATATACTATTTAGAGCAGTATTGGGGAAGATTTTTTTAAATCCTGAATTGACTTTTAATTATTATTTTTTATTGTATATACAAAACAATTTTCACTATTGTTTTTTTTCTTTTTAAATAAGACAACTTGGACAACTTTTATTTACATATTTATGCAGCAAAGTTTGACTTTCTGCTTGTCTATTGAGCACTCATTTTTAACAATGAGCGTCTGTATCTAAAGTTTATATGAAAAAAGAAAAGGGAAGTACATTATGATAAAAAAATAATATATGAGACTCTATATCTTATCTTCTATATTAATGTAACAAATATTGTTTGCTCTTTCCGTTCTTGTTTGCTAAAGTCTTATAGAAAAAGTAGTCTGTTTTTCTTAATTCCGAGTAATGTATGCATTTCTACTTGAAGATGATGGACGAATTATTCCCTTTTTCAGAAGTCCATCAAATTTTTTATTTTAAATGGAGTTTCACAACATCAAGCTTGCAGGATTTTGCAAAGCAAGGAGAGCCCTTAATTTCTATGTGATGTTCAATTCCATGAGCTGGGTAAGATTCAGTGAATCTTTTATCATGGAAAACTTCAGGGTATTGAGATTGACCCCATTGGACTTTTGATTATTCTGAAATGAGGCATGGATCATTAAAATACATTTTCTTGTTGAACAGGTCAAAATTAATCTTGCAGGAATGATGAAAATCTGAGCCTCTGGATACTACGATAAATTTCCATTGGAAAGTTCAAAGATTTTCTATCTGTATCCTTAGTGTTTTTAGTACCGATGACTTCTAATGGATTCTCTCCATAATAAGAAGTTTGATGGTTTATTTAATGCCTCGGACCCATGTAACCGAGGATAATTTAGTTTTTTCGAATCAATGAATTAAAATTGCAATGGGAGAAGAAGAGGGATACTCGATAGTAGAAATGGAAGTCTTTGTGGATAATTCTTGGATATCTCAACTCATACCAAAAATTTGAATACAATGCCTATCATCGACTGAAGTATGTATATGTACAGGGGCGGCCACTGCAGTGGGCTGGAGGAGCTGTACCCCCCCAATTAAGTAATTTTTTGCTTTTTACTAGAAACTAGCTATTGACCTTTTTAAATTTATCTACAAAATATGAGCAGTTTATTTTTTCAGAAAAATTTAATTTTTTTAGAATAGCTGTAGATTTTGGAATTTTTTTTCCATAAAAATTAATTTTAATTTTTTTTCAGGAAACTTAATATTTGAATTTTTTTTTCTCTAAAAAAAGCAAAAAATAAACTTATTTCTCTAGGAATCACATGGGCGCAAACGCCCACACATTGAATTCAAGAGAATATCATCTCCCAAATATATTGTGCATGAAATACGGCGATTCTATAAGCAAACAACGATTTTTTCTCAAAAAATTCCAAAAATCTACCTCCCCCCCCCAAAAAAATTTATATATAGGATATAATCCTGTGGACGCCTTTCATTTTATATGGGACTGTGCCTTTATATGAAGTAAAATAATAAATTGTGATTTTCTCTTTTTTTTTTTATTTTTAAATTTAAATAGTGTTTTTATGTTGACGCATTATCACGTGCCTAAATCTTTCAAATATGAACGCATTCGATGATCATGACTTAACGCTGTTCCAAATTACATACGTGAGTATTAGATAAATATTGCTAATTGTACAGAAAATGTAGGTTTTTACTATTGAGTTACATCATTTGCAACTCTGCATTTTTTTATTACTCTACTTTAAGTAATGATAATACTAGAATAAATTGATCAAAAAATTGTTTTATATAAAAAAAAACTTTATGGATGGAATAAGACATCCTTTGTCTATGTTATATTTTCACAAGTGTACTGTTTACATTTATTTTGTGTATGTACTTCATACGATATCTACAGAACATTCTATTTAAGTTTTATTTTTTTACTCAAAACTTTAAAGGGTGGTTTATTGATTTTGATACGAATGTGAATATTATATGAAACACGGTCAAAAAGCATATCAAGACAGTTCAAACTATGACACTAACTGTAACAGTTCCCTAAGTCACTTAACATAACGTCTGAGCCAGAATTGAACATGTTAGGTTTCTGGGTTTTTTTTGGTTGCTCCTCCTGCCAGTATATGCCAAATTAGCCGATTTCGAACTAGATATAGCCAAATTTGCAATCATCTGGGTTATTTTTTTAAGAATAGTAAAAAGAACTCATGTCCATGGGCAAATTCGCAAAAAAAAAAAAATCTCTAGACAAATCTACCCAATCAACGGTGGTCAAGACTACTGATCAGAAATCTCGAGAGAGAACATTCTTTAATCAAAAGCATCAACGATTCCATATGAAGCGTTGTAGGAGTTTTCTTAATGATCTCTAACATTATGGCAACCGAGGATTTTCTTCTACAATGAAGAATGAAGAATTTACACAATTGTTGTATAAAAAAAATGAATGTAAAAATAATATTCAATACTCAAACCCTAGGCTTAAAAAAATTGTATTTCTCTAAGATCAGAACACAACACCTACCCCAAGTTTCTCAGCCATATACTTTTTCATGATCCATAAAAGAGTTTATGCTACCTCAGCGGACGGTGGAGTCTGTCATTTTAGTACCTATTCATTTTTACTTGTCCAAAAATGTACTCAGATATATCGAAACTCCTTCTTTTGATGGTTAGCAGCAAGAATAATACTTGTATTGTAACTATATTAGTCAGAACAGACTCAAATATCATTATTTTGTTGCCCAGCATAGGTTTGAAACTTAGGTGGGGTCATTTTTTATACCAGCAGTACGCGAAGGAAGGTGGTATAGTGTTAAAGGATTGCCTATACCAGGGCCGTTGCAAAGATGGTAAAGAGGATACATTTGCCCCGCCTATAATGGGATAAATAGTCTTTTTTTTAAAGATAATTTTTTGTCCTGCTAAAAAAATCTGAGCCTACAGCAGTGCAAAGTTTTAGGCTTTCCGATTCTTCTATATATGTATAGAAATTGAGCAAAATTACCTTTAAAAATTGTTAAATTATTTATGAACATCTTTTAGGAATGATGTAAAGGTCTCTGTCTCGTTTTAAACAACGATAAAAGGGCAGCAAGAATAACAATGGAGTTTCATATTCCAAATGTGATTATTTTAAAGTAAGGGTAAGCCATTAATGTTACGTATAGAATTCATTATTTTTTTACCCAGACTCCCTGATCAGACAACAACGTATTTTACATGAATAACATCAAAAAAACTAGTTCAATATTACATAAAGTAAAGATGAAATAGATAAAGGGGATGTATAATCTAGGGGTAATTAAAGAGGAATGTGCACTATAAAAATGACAGATGGAATTAAGAAAATAAGTTATAATCTATGCATGTTCATCTAGGGGAAAAAAAGGGGTTATCGTAGCTGCTTGATCATTCCATCAAAAATTATATTCAACGAATAAAGCATTGGAGTGTTGTTCCAAAACAGGTGCAATTAGTTGGCATAAAATATTTGAGAAACGACGATTTTTATAGGTAACATGATGTACATACTTGGAATATTAATTCTGCGTCATATTTGAATGAATATTAATAAAAGTAGACTTGTATGAATGTACAAATACTATCAAAGAAAATAATCTTAACAATCACTCAACACAATAAATATATAAAAACACAAATAAATTATTCACTTTTTTAAAAGTATCCCAGAGCAGAGTACAATTTGTATGTACATACATTTAACATATTAGTACATACGTCACATGGGAGTAATCAATCTCTTTGGGAGTGAGCCGTATTCCCCCTTCTGCAAAACAACACCTTTCTCAATGGCAAAACCCAGCTTTCTTGAATGTCTTTGTAATTTAATACTATTAAAGTAGAGTCCAGTTATCTTGGGTGTGTGTGCGTACATAAGAATATATGGGGGGGGGATATTGTTTTCTTCATCTCCTTTCCTTCGATCACAAACAGACTCATCCATACACGTATATACATATTACTTTGAGATCTTATGGAGAAGCGGCAAATGAAGGTGTTCACAATAATTTAATTGTGTATCTGTGCGACGTTGAGCAGACTTGTATCATCTTGAATGAAAATTGTAGAATAAGTCAAATCCTTGCACTTATATATGTATGGACAAAAAAGAATTATATTTCATTTTTTTAAATCTAGTGTTTATAACATTTACGACTTTTATAAATTCACATCACAAAAAATGAGAAGGGGCTGAGGATGAAAGAAGAGAGGACTTTGTGTGGGGGGTGGGGATGACAGGGAAAGAAGGGGGGTTAGGGGACATCAATCTTTAACTAGACGATATATATGATGTTGTGCTCCGTGGTCGGATGTGGATACTTCAAATACGTAAGCTACACAAAGTAAGGTTTCTTGAGTATCTCGATTGGTTATCACCTGAAATATAAGAGTCCCATATGAATAATAGTTATACATACAATTGTATAAATCGTTTACCTGCAAAATTGTAAAATTTTCCAGCACACTATTCATCATATATTTTTCAGGAAGGTGTTTAAGCTTGTGTATAAAGTTGATCATGTATTCGCACATGGGCGATCGATGTATCTTATACAAAAATCTTCCATTTTCGAATTTACCTACTTCTGTCTCCAATTTTTCGACTACTTGTTTGCCAAAACTACAAACTTTGGTTGAGCACTGTATGGTCATATTGTCGTTACTTTCATACCTTTAAAAGCAAATGAGCACTTAAAAGATTACAACAAATGAAAGAGATAATAACATACGTTGTAGTAACACCGTAAAAAGCTCCGGCCTCTTCTGATATGTTTGTATTGAGATCAGCCCAAAATTTAACTAGGAAAAAGGCATCCGTGGGACCCTTTTCATATAATTCTTTAAGTCCTCCTTTTTTCTCTGGAAATTTATCCTGAATTTGCCGGACATCGATTGGCTGTAAATATATTTGAAAATAAAGAATAATGTGAAACTAGGGGGATGGACGAATAATAACACACGCATATAAATATAAACGCACACAATAGAAAGAGACATTTATTACTAGGGAAAATATCAATAAGAGGGGAAATCCAACTATTTCTTCTACAACCATATCATCATCAACATATTATGAACTATTATTCATCTTTAAAAAGAAAGCTAGATCAAATACTACACACACATGAATGAAGTTTTTTCTTTCTGTCCCTCCCTTACACTCAATACATTTTTTTTTTTTTTTTTTTTGTTAATCAGATCAAATGAAAAGAACTTGTTTTATAAGTTCTTGATTTATTTTTTTAACCACCCCAATTTCTTTTTTTAAATAAGGCAACATATTGAGAACATTAATCATCATCCATGGCTTTCACAGCGATATTCAAAACAAATGTAAAAGATAACACTAAAGCAAGTAATGATGAGCGTTATTATACCTCTAGTACAGGGTCAGAACTAGACACAACACTGCCGATATGGACGAAATGATGTTTATGATAAGTCTCTGGTTCATTGGCTTGGGATTCTACGTACGACGTAAACTCTAAGAGTCTTAATTTTTGTGTACCGATAGATCTTCCTTGCCAAGGAGGAGTCGATGAGGTCTGTGCGGAAATGATGCCAGAGGGAGCACCCGGTTTGTCCGTTATACCAAACGAAGAATTCGCAAAAGGTTTTATACTGAAATTAAATATATATATATATATGTATTTATTTTAGACCAAATTGAAGCAATAATTCATTTGCTAAAAATAAATAATACTTACTCTTGCGTTGATCCAGAATGTAGTCCCGGTTGCCAGAAGCTCCCTGCATAGCTTACAGGGGTATGATGAATCTGCAGGAAATTAAATCAATCATAAATAAAATATCATTAAAAAAGGAGCAAATATCAGTTAAATTATATTTAGACTCTTTTCATATATTTTGAGAAAAACCTTGAAGTAGGTAAATATTTCAGGAAATACATATGTTTTTTGTTTGTTTTTTATATATTTGTCGTTCAGTTAAAATGAAGTAAACAGAGAAGTGAGGAGTTATTTGTTTAACTATATTCAGTTTGTAAAACAATTGACCAGAGTCTATCTTCATCTATATTATAAAGACGCTGTACAGCCATTTTTGATATAAGAAATAACAAAGTAGTTATATTGATAAAATTTGACAGGCGTTTTGGATGTAGCATCGAGCGTGCGCTTCATATTAAAAAAGAAAAGTATGTATGCAAGGGTAGCTATTTGTATTTATGTATAAAGTTGTATGTAAAAGTGATTGAAATCTCGTCAACTCATATTTTATACAACTCTACTCTATACTATGAAATAGAAGTTGAGGACTCATTTTTAATAAGGAGCGTGCGTAGCAAAACTCATATAAAAAAGAAAAGAACTACATTATATAAAATAATAAAGAATGAAAACACTTTAATTGAGGTTTTGCAACAAGTGTGTGGTACCAAAGCTCGGCCAGGTAGGGCTCTAGATAATAAAGTATAGCTCCCTGGCTCATCCAGTCAAATTAATTTTGACATAACTACTTGTCCGTCTGCTCATGAAAAACGAAGAGTAACACTGAGGATTTCTTAGAGAGCTATATACTAAATTATTAAATCAAATTTTGTCTGTCTAACTCCGTGCTAGTGTTAAATATTGTAGAAAGAAGGAAACTAATTGCTTATAAAGTAGAAAAGATAACTACTTACACCAACTCCGGGAGGGATTGCTAAAGATTTGGCCTGCATCGCTGTTGCGGATACAATTTGTGCAGAAGACATTTGTTGCATTGATTGTAACGCCTTTTCTTTATGAGCTTGATCAATATATGAAGCTGTAGAGCCATTTCCAGGTACCTAATGAAGAAACAAATTGAGATAAATTTATAGTTATTAAACTGAGGGATATATTTAAATAAAGGGTTTTCATGTAGCGTCAGGATGGTTGATTTTGGTCAATTTGGGAGCTAAACAACCTAGTTTTATAATAAGTTTCTTAACTTTTTTAATTAATACTTAGGAACATAGTGAACTTATACTTTTGGATGTCAAAATGAGACCAACAAATAAAAGGGCTAAAGCTTATTTCAAAAATCTATTCCTCTATTGCCTTTTTTTATTATAAATATAACCCTAATATGTTCAAAATATATCATTACATCGTTAAGCAATCTTATTTCTATATTGCGGAACTATTGCAATGGAAAGAATAATATATTTTTCTCGTAATTATTCTACTTTTTTGTTTCTAATTGATTTAAAAAAATATTGTGCAAATTTGAGACATTTCATTTGGATTTCCAGTATTTGATTATATACAAATTTCACTCTTTATCATTGACATCAAGTAGTACTCAATGCAGATTTCAAGTCCTCTTTTTTTTAATTCGTAAAGCCATCCAATTGAGTTTCATCAATATTTATTGGTAATTTGTACATTTTATGTAGTAAAATATCAACTTTGAGCACCCAAGATGGTGCCTCCTTCAATAAGTACGTCAGTGAAAACGCTTGACATAAAATGCATGGGGTATAATATTTTGTTATGTACGAGATACAATTGATACGCGAATTTTATAAATGAATCTGCATATACGTAATTAAAGTACTAATTTATATACATATATAGATATTTGTGTGTTAGTGATAATACAACTAAAATCAGACAATAGGTATTGTTCAAGTTTTCTCTTATATCACGTGGCATGTATATAATAGTACAACAGTGTCATGTCATGATCATCTAGCTATTCAAAGGCATGCAAAGGTGTATCTATTGACTATTAGGTACAGATAAAAAACCCATTTTGATTAAGTCACAACAGGTTACAAAAGTAATTAAAACAGGTTTTCCACGTAGTGTGCCGATTCTTTGAAAAATATGTATTAGTAGGGAAAAAATTAGAACATAATATTACAATTAGAAAATGTTATTAATTTTTTCTGTACTAAATTTTACTCTACTTTCAAACTACATTCTTTAATGACCTTTTAGGAGGAGTAGTAAAACAAAAAAGTTGTATCAACTTCATTATGGAGATAATAAAGATTTTTTTTTTAAAGATAAGAGATACAATTTGTTTATAAATGAATCATTTGTTTGTGTTTATAGAGTCGTCATTAATTATTAAATATATATATCCTCCTCCAAGGAATAACTTTATGGAAATTACTGTAATTCAAGGATAGCCTGTAAACACACAAGCAAGTTAGAATATTTTTTCTCAAAATTGAACATGGATTACATTAGTATTCTTATAAGATATATTGCTAATTTACGTCACCAAACTATTCTTATTAACCCTTAGGGTGTTCTCAAATTCCAAGTAGATATATTTTATGGCTGAAATGCACCATAAAAATATAAAACTCTTAAATCAAATAAACGCTCTAAAACTATAGCTAAACTTCTTGGATATCTTAACTCTACCCACAAATTTGAATATTACGTCTATAATTGACTTAAATATGTCTGTAAAATTAATTGGGATTTTCTCCTTTTCTTGATGTTTGTTCAGGAATGTTTTTATGTTGACGGAGCACATATAAAAATTGACTTATATATATATATACATTGTGTAATGAGTTAGAGGGGATTTAAGTGTGTCATGAATATGTGTATTGTAGGGGAAGGATGTGTTTTAGCAGACACCGCTAATAATTAGGTATAATAAAATTAGAAACTTGAGAGTACAGAACTAAGATAATAAGTGTATTTATTTTTACTACATGATTTCGTCTACTAGAGAAAGCCTTCAGCATCAAGTGGGGAAAAAGAGCTTTATGTGCAGCAGTCCTACCTTTAATTTTGCTTGAATTTCTCGAACTTTCCTTCTTGCCAAAACTTGGATGTGAGATGATACCTGCTTTCGAGTTCGTGTTTTCCCAGTTCGTAACTTGATGTATCGAGCAATAAGTTCATTGCGCCCTAAAGAAACAAAAAATACAATAATTAAATCTAATGCATTATCATAATTGTTAAGTTATATTTAAATATTAGTATTGAGACTCGGTTCAAGACCGAATTCTTCCCTGGTTCGGTCTTATGTGATTTTTTGTCGAACAATTTGGACCAATATTTTGGTGTAAACCACGATTTTGTAATGCCATTTAATCGTTTTTAAATCGTAGATAAACTTTGCAGTCTCAATATATATAGATCGAACTTTCCCAGTCACAATATATAGACCTAATTTATCTACTATTTTGTTTTATGCAACACATTTAAATTTACATAACGTTATTTTTCATTTCCGTTGTTCACACAGCTGACGTTATCAACAATTCGTCAACAATTTAGTATCTCAAACATTAAAAATATTCGTGTTATTCCCTATATGCCATCCTAGAAGTCTAATATTTAATAATAACACTTAAAAACAGCGAAATTCAGACTGTTGAAATGAATTTCTCAGATCCATTTTTTTTTTTTTTTGTAAAAATTGGATAACCCCATTATTCATAATGAAATAATAGAGTTTCCAAGCATAATTCTGTAAAGTCAATATTTGAGTTACAACCCATTTACTTCTCACATTTTTAATTCGTCTATAGAACCGATCCAAATTGAACTTCTTTAAAGGATCACTGAAATTCATAACGGTATAGGATTTTCAGAGAGAAACCCCAACACTAATATATATATGCACTGAATAAGTAATAATATCCAACATCATTGAACCAATAAATGAAGATTTAATTTGAATCATCTTCTTCCTGAAGGTGACTCGTAGAAAATGATTAAATATCAACAATACTCACCATACATTTTTCCTTCATCTGATAGAATTATTTTTCTTCGTCCACATGGTGGATATATGGCTAAGGCTTCTTGGAAGCTTTGTTCAATTTCAGGTGCCCAGACTCCCTCTGCATCAGTACCAATAACTTCTTTGTCATCCTATAATATTAAAATATATAAATTATAAGCAATCCATTTTAAATATGTAGGTAGATCCTTACATCAAACTCTGATGAATCGAATTTGGTAATTTGCTGATTAAGATCGGAAGATAATCCAGGAACGCGGATTACATCTGTTTGCATTTTTCACAAGCCAGAGAGAGCTCCCAGAAAAAAATAGATATCCGAGTAATTTACATACAAAATATATGTATTTTGCCTCTTTCTGAAAGCAAACAAAAGGAATTTAATGTTAATCATATTCAATATCCTCTCGGCGGTAATATATATATATATAGTGTATATACTAAAAAGAATTGACATTATGATTCATAAATAAATATTTTGAAATATTCTTTTATACACACACACCGAAAAAAAAACGACACAGTCCTCACCACATTATCATCATCATAACCTAAACACCAGCACATGTGTTTTAGGTGAGGATAGGGAAGAAAGAGGAGAAGGAAAATAAAGGTTATTATTGACCGAAGGGGTTTTGTGGCGAAACAGATTGGGAAGTAAACAAAAATCTCAAATAATAATGAGTAAACAACTTTTTGTACTTAAATAATAATACTACAACCTATCCATTTTCATGGAAAAATTATACCCAATAGGTATAATTTTTCTCTGTTTTGCAGGTACATATTGAACAAGATCCATATATTTATTTTTTTCAAAATGTTTTTAAGGTGAAGAAAATAATAAATAATATAATCATCGAACCTATTAACTTGGGAGGAGGAGGAGTAGAGACAGGAGACACAGATAGATGGATGGAAAAATACAGACTCGTCTCTTGATAGATATATTTCTATATTTGATTATTATATATATAAAATATAAGCATATATCTTATGCAGGAAAAAAAAAGCTACCAAATACACTTGTATCAAACGAACAAACTTGATACTTGGACAACACTGAGAGATAAAACAATTGCTTATTTCAAAGCAAACATACTTTTATTTTAATATATAGCATATTATAGTACATATAACGTTAAAGATGTAAAATAAATAAAAAGGACACATTTTTATGGAAGATACATTTTTTTTACAGTACATAGTAATAAGAAACAAAAAATGCGGAGAAGCAGTGAAGTAGTATTTTTGATATATATATCTCGGGTGGCTCTGTTATTGTACTTACAAAATCAATGTTAGTATTGTCATTCTCAATCGGTTCTAATAGTGAAAATATATTCATTCATGATTTGAATTATATTAAGAGGGCTCTTAAACTTTTAACTGAAATCATTTGTGTACGTTTTTATTTATAACACAAATGAAACGTGTAATACATGTAAATTCATCCACTACCGAGAAGATAATTGTGCACCAAATAAAGGTTCGTTGTGTAGATTAAGTACATTGTAATCAGAGAGATCACTCCTTGGAAAGTATCCCAAGATCTTGGGATCTGGATAGTTTTGTGTCGATCCTTGTTTAGGAAGGCATGCATATCCAGTCCAGTTCAGTTTCGTTCGTGTCCAGTTGAGTCCTGCATTTTAGTCCTTCAACTGATAAAGCTCGGTCCTTTATGGCATCACTCAAATGTATTCCTTTTTTAATCAGTTCTTGTGCTGACAGTCCGAAGGACTGATAGGAATAGTCCTAAAACTGCACCAAATAAGGACAGAAACAACACTAGATATTGACCTTACGTTAGGCATGATTTTTATCAGAAATGTCGGATTTTATACATACAACATCATTAATTACTTTGGTTTGAATATATTAATTAATTCTTCAAACTTTGTTTATCTATAGTGTTAAGGGTTTACTACTCGTATAGTCGTTTTCAACTAGTAAGAACACTGGAAAATGTTCGAACAGGCAGCCTCCAATACCTTTAATAATGAAACTATAAAGGGGCAATGTTCATCAACGATACACAAATAGGCTTATAATGCATACAGAAAAATATATAAACTTATCAGCAGATATTATTGAAGGCGATGAAGAATATGAAAATTAACTGATTCAATGTAAGTAGTGTCAATTTGAATTGATATTCTGTTAACTTTTATTATTTTCTTGGGAGTTCAGTTTAAATTCTTGGGATTTTTAGGGGGATCAATGGATATTATAATATGAGAGGCAACACTGATTGTAATACTAACAAACAATATAATTAATGTTAAAAAGGATTGAATTGTGAATATTGTCATTCCCATAAAATCTATTTATGCTTAATGGCAAAATTGGTATTGTACAAGATTTTATGTCAGGGGCGTCCGCAGGGCGTAGGCTGTAGCCCCCTCTCAAATTAAGGAATTTTTGCTAGAAAATTAATATATTTGAATTTTTTTTGTTAACAGCTGTGGATTTTTGAAATTTTTTCCAAAAAATTTAATACATAAAATGTAATTATGAAATTTTTTTTAAGAAATTTAATTTTTTTTTAGTAGCTGTGGATTTTTGAATTTTTTTTCAAAAAATATTCATATAACCAAAAAAAAGAGGATCCTACAGACGCTCCTGAATGTTATTAGAAAAAGTTGGAGATAAACAATTTATTTCTCTGGCTAATTCTTTAATATAGGGTAAACATTAAATATTAATTCAAGTCACAAATATTTGGTATTTCGAAGTTTAATATAAAGGGAATATAATGAAAGGGCGAGGCAAGTCAAAGTAAAACATTGATTTGTAAGGGCCACCCTAATATACATACATATTGAAAAGTAACCAAAAAGTTATGCATGAGGTTAATAAGAGAAATATAGATGTTGTTATTATATTAGACTCTTTAATAATATCTAGGAATGATGATGCTATTTCATGAATTCTAAATATTTTAAGTAAAATCTGTGCAGAAAAAAAAAACCGCCTACAAAAAAAATTGCATTGAAGAAAAATATATATTTTACGAGAAAAAATAAAAATTGATATGATTCATATAATTACTCATAATATATGTAATTTATATATGCACATATATATAAAACATCCTACTTTTGGTCAACGAACGCAAGGAAAGGGAATAAACGGATCGGATAGTCGAAGAAGGAGATCCAATTTCAAGATTTGATTTTTTTTTGGCAAGAAATAATGTGACGTCAGGTATGGTGGTGCCCTTGTTAATAAAAGTTATAAATGTGGTGCGTCAACATAAAAATCTCCAAAGATTTTTGTTCCATTTCGTATTTTTTTAGTGATCCCATTTTTTATGGGAGTGTACTAGCAAATAGTTAATATTATCATCATATTTATTCCAATTTCGAAGGAAGATCGAGGCAATCCAAGGAAGATTGATCATCTATCTCAAGAGATGTTCGAATACAGATTCCGAATTCCACGGGGACAACGGGAGGATAATTCATCCGAGGAAAACTAACAGACCTCATAAGGGAGTAGGGTGGACTCCTTCCTTGGGACTGAGATACCAGGATCGAAACAATAAAGTGATCCATTCACGATGAGTAGATAATTTTAATACTTCAAAATGGGATCCTTTAAAAAAAATACAAAATGGAACAAAAATCCTTGGGAATGCAAATTTTTAAATTACATATTGAATACTGTTCTATAATATAAACTATGATATCCTCATCCCTATGTATTATGAATAAATTATAAGGGTCTAAAGAAGAGTGTCGTTTTTCATCATTTTCCAGCCTAAAAATGGTTTTACATCAAGTTCAGAACAAGATACATAATCAATAAAAACCCTTTTTAATCATAAAAAAACACCTTTACATAAGTTTTATTAACTCTACTTTTAATTTGGAGAATGTTTTAATGGTAAAAAATGACTCCAAAAGATAATAGTACCGAATTACAAAAATCCCAGATATTTCAGAATTCAGATGACTGAAATCTGCGCACAAAGATAAATTCATTTTTGGGTTGAATTCATTTGTACATAATGAGTGTTACTCAAATTATTAGGATGAGTAAAGAAAGTAAAGAATTTTAGCAATAGTTTTGAATCTTTATTTGATTATAGGAACTTGTATTGGCCTGACATGGCCCCTTTCAAATATAATATATCCATTATGGCTACTTTAGGTGGAATTTGCAACATATACATAGAGGGATAATAAGAATAATTTGTTGATAGAAACAGAGGATAATTTGTATAAGAATACAAGTGCAATCCAGGCTCAATTTTAAGAAAAAGCATTCCAGCTTGCTTTTGTGTGACGGGAAACAAATAGAAGATTGAAGAAAATAATAATACATTGTGTTGTGTCAGTCTTATTTATTCGGTCCAGTCTAGTCTTAGAACTGGTCCTATCAGTCCCTGGGATGGGTCTTTAAGACCCTTGGTCCCTCAGACTTTCAGAACTAGAACTGATTAAAAAGAAGAGATAAAGTTTAGTGTCATGAACAAGGGTGGATTTCTATAAGTTTGAAACTGATATCCAGGACTTAACTCTGGGCAAAACTGCAGCTAGTCTTCAGGCCTAAACAAGGACCAGACAACACTAGTAATACATACACGATGCTAGAAGTACAAAGTGATTTCAGATAAAGTCTACTCGTTGACCATAGATAGCTTTAAGAAGTATGAGAGGGGGAATGAAAACACTATGGGCAAACATTTATTTAACTACACATTGAATACTTTAGATTACGAGGGGAAAAATTCAGGGGATAATTAATTGAATTCTATTTATGTCCTTGGATTAATTGTCACAAAAATAATTAATATTTGTAGATACATAGTACAAATAGTCATAGAAAATAGTTGTTTTGTAAATTAGGTAAGAAAGAAGAGTTCTTCTAATCAGAAGAAAATAATGTCGTTCTAGGTAGGAAATATCATCATGGATCGTGTTCAGTGATTGACAACAATTATATTATTCAAGCCGTGATATTTACAACAATCATAATACTTGGCAATATTTCATAATTTGATGGATGCAAAAAAGAAGAAAAAAAGACAGATATCCAAGGAAATTCATAAATAATATCCTTCAAGTTATAATAACTTTGGATTACATACATAGAATTGAATTATGGATGGATGAAATAAAATGAATGAATATATACTCTCTACACAGGTGCAAAAGTTGAAAAGAGTTAATTCAACAAGTGGATCATGATGAAAATAAGACCAAGAGCTTTTAGAGAATGATCTAAATTAAAATGATTCTATCATTTCTTTAATGTTAATGCTACTCTACCAATGGAGTGTTCTTACATCTTTCTTAGCACACAAATTAAAGTAATTGCACATATTTTCTGATTAACTAAGACGGCTGATAGAGAATGATTCACCATCACGTCATGACCAAAATTCCAAGAAGAAACAGACTTATTCATTACATATTTATAACAAGGGATTATGCTGATTCTGAAGCACGTGAAGTAGGCATTATTAGAGGACATAATAAATGTAAAAACCCTCGTAATACACAACCAGGATATTTTAATTATCGCTCACAACAAAATGTTCAAGAAGATGGGAGTACAAAAATGGGCTTATAGATATTATAACGAATTTCCGTTAGAGAATATATAAAGAAAAAAGAGGGATTTCTCTACGAATGAGATTTGAATCAAGAAACGTTGGAATTTACATAATTAATATTTATAGAGTTTATGACATATTTAAGAGTAGAAACTAGAGGCTTGCAATGAATGATCGAGACTCTCTTCCGTTTGGAAGGTACGGAGGATAGTAATAAAATGATGACCTACTGTATTTATTGTCGTTGATTTTGCCACGGCTGTATCCGTTATGAAGCCTTTCGAGATGGAGGATCGTAGAATTATAACATAAGACACAAATGGAAATCAATTAAGGGAGCAATGTAAAAACCTACGACACTTTTACGAGGAGTTAGTTATTTAAAAAATCAAGGTAGGAATTTGAGTTGAAATTTAAAATATTCGTTAAAAAAACGGTTTTAAAGAGACGCTAAGAAAAAACCTTAAAGTGGGGTGAGCCTTTTTTGTGTATATATTTTTTTTTAAGATCCCCTTCTTTAGAGAAATAATAAACAGGTAAAGGTGAAGAAGACAGGAATATATTATATATGTTAGTAGTATTGTGTGTGTATATAGTAAGGCGTGTGCGACTAAAAAAAAAAGTCCATCTCATAAAAATACATATAATAATAAAAATGTCCCCCCCACCCAAAAAAAATGGTTGGAGGCTTCTCAAAAAAAAAAAAAAAAAAAAAAAAAAGGAGAAGATCCTTAGAAATGAAGAAAATGATAATAATAATACTAACAAACACACACACAACACGTCGTTATTTGTGTATTGTATCACGCAACCTTTTCTCCGAAAAGTCCCAAAATTAGTTGATAGTTGGCCAATAACTCTCCCCATCTACGGACCTAATGTTGAGAATTCTTCACAGTTTAAAAGGAGCTAGTTCTAATTTATCTCATCCACGTTCAGAACACGAATTAGGGGGGAAAAAACAGCAAAACCGACAGCTGACACTAAAATACACTGGATATTTGTGTGTATAGGAGAAAACGCCGTGACAATTCGAGGAACGATGATACAAAATGTACGGAACTGACTCGAGCATGTGTGAGTCTTTTATTAGGAAAGATTCTAAATTATATTATATTAAGATTTTTCTCTATCTTTTGTGGGATTCAAGAGATATATAATAATAATATTGTACGTGCATGTTTGGTTGAATTTAAAAGAGTCGGAATGGAGCTCGAGACTCTCCAGAGTGGATGGATTGGGGATTTATAGGGGGGAGATAGGAATGTGAGTATTCAAGTCAAAAACGAGTGTAGAGGATAGAAAGAAAGAGAGAAAGAAAGGCACGCTAGGAATTTAAAGATGGCGGAAATCTTACCCTAAAGGAAAACAACAACGGAAGCAATCCAGGATCCCCTCTTTGGAATAAATAACGAAACCACGAAGAGAGAGATGCAAAAGTACACACGATATGACTAAGGAATGAGAATGGTATGCCAGGAATGGCACAAAGGAATCTCGCTTATGCGGCAAAGGACGGTCCGGGTCGGAGAGGAACGCAAGCGCCACTAGCTACCTCTTCTTCTTCTTCTTTTTCTCCTCCACTCATTACACTGCGCACATCGCACACCCTCACTGCACGCTTTCAACGCGTATTCCATCCCTACGCAATACACACATACTACTCCTACTGCCCTCTATATCACTCCATTCATCCTTATCCACGACGAAAACTCGGATTATGGACTTGTGAGGCATCAAACATCAAAGCATTATCATCTGGACTCTTTATTACAAATTTCCTTTTAGAACTCGAGTGAGTAAATCCAAGTTTGTCTATATGACGATTACCAAGAGAACAAGTAGCGACCTCTAGTAAATATCTCTTAGAAGTATTCCAACTATTTGACGTCGCACATACTTGGAATGTCTCAAATGCTTTTCTATTCTTTTCTTCTTTTTTCATGTGAAGCTGAAGAGGAAAATGAAAGAAAAAAAAAAAAAGAAGAAGAAGAGAAAGGAGAGAAAAGAGGAGGAGAGAGAGAGAGAGAGGGGAAAAAGAGTGCGTAAATAGCTCGTAAACTAATGCTGTTTAGTATTATCATTTATCCTCTCCATGACGTCATACTTTCTGGAATAAACTATTGCAGGAACCTGTCCGTCTTTTTCACTCATTTTACATTTAAGTGAGAATGGGTCGTTATACGGGGAAAAAATGTCGTCTCCTCACCATGTTTGGACTTACCTTTACCTTCTTCCTAGTGGAGATCGTGGTGGGATATGTGACGAACTCCATGGCTCTCGTAGCCGACTCCTTTCACATGTTATCGGACATTGCAGCGCTGATTATTGCTTTCCTCTCGGTGCGGATGGCTCCGAAGTCGTGGGATAAGAACACATATGGATGGGCTAGAGCTGAAGTCCTGGGAGCGCTCATCAATGCTGTATTTCTAGTGGCTCTCTGCTTCTCCATCACAATCGAATCATTTAAGCGCTTCTATGAGCCAGAAGACATCCATAGTCCTGGTAATTTAGAATTTCGGCCCTAAGTCATATATTCTCGTTCTATCCTCCAATTGGAGACAGACGAAGCGGAAAGAAGAAATGCGACTCTCGCAACCTCTCACTCAGTCGCTAAAAGACGCCAATTCTATATTGCATTGGGGGTCTAAGATTGACGGATTTGTACGCTATCCTTGTATATGTTGTGTAGAAATTGCTATATCTGTACAAGTTGCAATTTCTTCGCCTTAAAATCCATTATAAAATTACAACATTGGGACTTCTAATTAGCAAAAATATAAAGTGATTAGTATCACTTCATATTGATCTATTGAAATTGCATGGTTATTCTGATTTATGACCAATATAACTGTGGACATTTTAACTTTTTAATGTGAACCAGATTACTTATATTTTAGTCATTTGTATTAAAATAGCCTAAATATATAGGATTAATATATCCATCATCCATGGAATATTCACTTATTCCATTATATTTTTCCTAAGAACTGTAAATCCTTCATTTAAAATTATTCATCTCATGTTTTGGTTCCAACTTGTACACAACATATACAAAGTCTACATGATGAGTACAAGCCATTGAGAAGCGTTCTATTCCACCTCCTCCCTCAGTTCACTGATCGAAATAGATTCCATCTCCACCTTGATACTCTATAAGAGACGATGTCACAGATTTCTTCACATAATGAGACCTCCCATCTATTTTAAAGATCCTCCAAAGTGTTAATTATCCTAATAATTCGAGTTGAGATCCCTTTCCTTCCACTCCAACAATATATAATTTCCTTATTAAAAGGTTGTGGGATTGAATTTCAAACTTCCGTTTAGTCTGTCTCTAATTTCCAGATAGAAATAGAAAATATGACGTACGGGTATAATGATAAACCATAGGCAAGAGTATTGTATTATTGGCTTCATTTCCTTTTCTTTGAACTCCAAGGAGTCGATTGATACACTGACATTGTCGTCTAATGCGCGTGCATTTTATACATAAAGCCCTCTTAGTAACACTCGATACAATTTCTATCTCTCATCATGAGTAACTTCTAACTTAATAAGAGTTCTCCTGCCGTGTGTCCAAATTTGCATTTTAAAGATGTTTTGACCTCCCTAAAGATTCATACATTATGCATATTATTGTTGTTATTTGATGTATAATTAATCTCCCTTATTTTTTGTTTAAGGCTGTTTTTCGTAATTACATTTCTAAAATATAGATCTAACATTCAAGTTCATATCAAAAAGGTGAATAATTCTATTTTGAACTCTTGAATAATGACATAACCTTATTTTTAGTCAAATATAAAATAGCAGATATTTAATACAAAAAAATTGTGTAACAGTGCAAATATATCTTATTTGTACTGGTTTAACAAATAAATTACTTGAAATTCATCAGTTTTGTATTGAATGATATATGTAATTTATTATTACATCTCTGATTCCCATATCTGAGGAATCTTAATTATAACATTAATTGCAGAATTGTTTTTTTCAAAAATTTGGTCCATTATCTTCTAGAACTTTGTATTATATTTCTTCCAAACTTTTGTACCAAAGTTCAATATTCCATGGATTAATCATGTGACGAGAGATAAAAAAATGTTTATTCTATAAACAAGATAACCTCTAAATAAATATGATATGATATAATTTCTACGTTATACAATATAAATTCATTTAAAAATGAAAACAAATTAGCTGAAATATTGCTATTTTATTCAAATATTAATTTAATTATAACCAAATAATGTTGACATGTACTATTATTTTTTTAAGTTTTGATCCTCTTCGTTGGCACTATGGGTTTAATAGTGAATCTTTTTGGTCTGTGTTTATTTCATGAGCATGGAAGTGGTCACAGTCATGGAGGCCATAGTCATGGAAGTCATAGTCATCTCAAAAATAACACGGATGATTCTTATTTAAATGATGGAAAAAATAAAAAGTTAGGTTTTTCCTGGTTCTTATTTATATTTAATTTTTTTTTTTTTTCAACACAACTAGAGACACAAAGCTTGACGGTTCAGCACAAATGAATATGAGGGGTGTATTTTTACATGTTTTAGCGGACGCCTTGGGATCGGTTGTTGTTATTGTTTCTGCATTGATTATGTGGTTGACTGGTAATAAATTAGGATTTATTTAGTTGTCTGGAATTCGATTTTTCTATCATTATTTTTTCTATTCTTTAAAATATAGAATGGGAGTACAAACTCTATGTTGATCCTGGATTAAGTTTACTTCTTGTGATATTAATGATGCACTCTGTTTGGCCGTTACTTATAGAGTCCGCCATGATTTTGCTTCAAACGGTACCTACTCACTTGGATATTGAGAATCTGAGAAGTAAGTTATTGAATGAAGTAGAAGGGATTTTGGAGATTCATGATTTCCATATATGGCAATTGGCTGGTAACAGAATCATTGCATCAGCTCATATTAGATGTTTAAATCTATCAGAGTATATGAAAGTAGCTGAGAAGGTGAAAGAGTTCTTTCACCATGAAGGCATTCACTCTACTACAATTCAGCCAGAATTTGTGGATACAATCGATAATTCTATAGATTGTGCTCTAAGCTGCCCTACAGATACAAGTTGTGAAAAATCAAAGTGCTGCCTACCACCTAAAGAAGATGCAGATAAGAGACTGATAAAAACCATTTCATTGGAGGATATACCTTCAGTTGTTACAGTTGGACCTGAGTCTACTGTTTCCAGACCTAATGATAATCAGGAACATTCTCAAATAACGAGTGCTGTTGCAGAAGATGATTTGATAAGTGAAAGTACTCCCTTGGATCCCTCATCTTCTAACTCTCAAGTTATTAAAATTGTTTCAAACCCGTCTAATGTGTAAATGTTAGTTAAATATTATTAATATTGGGTTTTCTTTTTTACTACATGATTTTATACTAAAGTATTCGCGTACAATAGTTTAAGGTCACTTATGAATTTGACATTTATATTGATTATTCGGCTACTATATATATTTACATAAAATCCTTTGCATTTAATTAACTTTTTTATTCAAGTGACGATCGTTCATCTATCTTTTGTAATTTACAAATTATATAGTATTCAATGTTGATTTTTAAGGAACTGAGGCGGGGATGGTAATATTTATGTACATATATTTAATACTTCTTTCTTTTAACGAACATTGAATTGAGATTTTTTTAAATTGAAATCGTACAACCAAAGATAAAACTCTTCTCGCCTCCCAATCAATTGGCATTTCTTATAGAGTTCAAATCATTTTTTTATTTTTATTTGTTGATATTTACTTTAAATCATTTTACATTTTGAAAATTATTTCAATAGTTATTCTCTAATGTATGCATTTGCAAATAATATCCAGTGACCATTATTCTTTGGCGGTACTTAAACTAACATAATAATATCCTCAGTCTTATTAAAATATATATGCCTAGTAACTTATTTAAATACAATCAACGTTTACCTATTGTGAATAAAATGAGTTATTATTTAATAAAATTAAATAAATGATTCTTTTGCGAACATGAATTTCAGTGGTTGAAGTATTTTATAGTATTGATAGTGTTCTTTAATTGTTTCGTTATTAATTTTGGACAATAATATTTATCTAACACTAAGTTCAATTTATGCATTGGACTTATTATTAATATGAATTCAATTGCAAGGGCAAATGTTAGAGTTATCCTTTGGAAATTTCTGCTTCTTCTTGACACAAATTCTTAAAATGTCTTCTATTGATTTATTTAAAGCGATAATCAAGGTATTAATTAATTTATCCCTCATATTATGTGCAGAATCAAATTAAATCGTCATAGTTGGAAGATTTAGAGAAAAAGGAGTGTAAAAATATTATTTTCCGTATCTGTAATTTAATCCTGTAATTCATGAATGAATTAATAAGGGCCACATCCTGCATTTATTGAATATTGTACTTCATGTTGTAGGAGTTCGCTTGGAAATTGCAATGATCAAAAGCCTGACATAACAATTTTTTAAAAGGAATTTTGTAAATATGATATATAACTAGTGTTGTGTGGGCTGGAGGGGCTGTTGACCCCTGCAAATTAAGCAATTTTTGCTTTTTACTATAAATTTGTTTGATCAGGAGGAAAAAATATAACACAAAAATAGGCGTAATATTTTTTTGAAAGATTTCTTTTCTTTAAAAAATGGTCATACGGACAAATTATGCAGCAGAGCAAAAAATTTAATATTTGAAATTTTATTTTTTATGAATAGCTGTGGATTTTTGAAAAAAAAAATATAAAAAAAAAAAAAATATATATTATCCTGCAGACGTCCCTGATCGGTCATTATATAGGACTGGAGTCATGTCCAATCCTGTTCAGTTCTGCATATCAGTCCTAAAAACTTATTAAGTTCGGTCCTTGATGACATCACTCAACTTTTTTTTTATCAGTTCTAGTACTCATAGTCCGAAGAATCGAACTCCCATAACAAAAGTGAAGAACCATCTTAACCTTATTTAAAAAGAAATGATTGATTAAAGATATATGCTATTTAAAATCACACAATATACATTTTCTTATCAGTTGATACAGATAAACGTATATGTCTGGGCCGACCTAAAGTCCAAAAGTTTCTCTTATAAAAATAATTATTATTTACTTGGCTTGAAGGTCTATTAATACTCGGGCTGTTGCATAATGACTGTCAGACCTTTCGTAGTGATGTGAAAACATTGATCGACAACATACTTACGTGGGGACCAGGGGCTTAGCTACCCCCTTTTTCGGGGGCTCAAGCTTCCCCAAAATTTTTATCATGTATATATATGTTGTACACTAGTTAAAATGTATGTACAAGTTCCAACTTATATAAGAAAATTGTACAAGTTTCTATTTCTTCGTCTTAAAATGCATTACATTGATACTATCATTTCATTTCGATCTATTAAAATTACACGGTAACTATGTATTTATGTGTAATATAATTGTGGATATATGAAGTTTATAATCTGCCCCAGAATAATTATATTTAGTATTTTCATTAAAATAGTAATTAATGCATCTATCTTCCACGGAACATTCAATTACTGCATTATCCTCATCCCAAGTACTGTAAATCCTTTATTTAAAATTCTTCATCACATTTTTTGGTTTCTCAGTGGAATTTATATAAGTTGGTTTTACAAAATTGCAACTTGTTCAAAATCTCAATTTGTACGCACCATATATATAATAAACCAACTTATATGAGTAATTTTATTACGATGTTAATAATTTTTTGGGCCAAGCACCCCAAATGATGAAAGATAGCAACTTGCCTTGATAATAGGATTATAAAAAGCTACATTTTGCATGGAAAATATCTAACTCCATGCTATGTATATCCTCAAGCTAACAGGGACGTTTCATTACTTTGTTTTGAAGTTTTTTGGATTGTAATCCTAAGTATTTATTAACGTGCAACTTTTGTTGTTGTTGTTGGCAACCCGAAAAGTGTTTTTTTTTTGTTTTCTTAAGCTATTATCTTTATTCTTTCAGTCTTGAGGAGTGAACATTTAAGTCTAAACTGGCAAAAACGATGGAGGCTAGTAACACCCTAGTTGACTGACATCAATATAAAAACTATAATCCAGCTCCTTGCTCGATTATTTATACGTTTGGATTTTTTTTAAAGTAGAAAAGATTAATAAGATCACTGATATCTTGCAGGTTATCAACATACATTCTGTCAAAAAAGTACCGGGAATTTTTAATTTAATTGGCCCCGGTCAAGGGATTTAAAAATATTTTTTCCCTTGGCTGGTAGCGCTGTCTTTCATTATTTTGCCAAGTTTAAGCGCTATCTGTAGACCAGTTTGCTTTTAACAGCTGGATAAGTTAGTCTACCTCACTCGTTCTCCACAATTTTTACACTGAACGAAATTATTGAATAACGATTTTGACTTAAATTTTGTACTGCGAACGAAATTTCATGTGATGACGCATTGAAAATGTTAGGAAGAGCTTTAAGTGAATCATTTCTATCAAAAATCCGTGCATATGAGTGGAACAAAGCGTTGAAGGAGGGCCGTGAGTAGTGGAGGTGATGCTAATTTTTTCTTTGATATCTGCGGTCTGGTGCATCATGAATTTGTTCCAAAGGGACAGACTGTCAATAAGGAGTACTATTTGGGCGTAATAAGGCGTTTCCATGAGAAAGTCTGTCAAAGACGGAAAAACAGAATTATGGAAAAACAACTCGTGGATTTTACACGACGATAACGCGCCATCGCACAGAACCACGATTGTGAGTGAATTCATAGCCAAAGACGCAATAAATACCATCGATCACCCACCATATTCACCTGATTTAGCTCCATGTAACTTTTTTTTGTTTCCCAAACTTAAATTGCCACTCTGTGTTTTGAGTCTCCTGAATCCATAAAACAAAATTCGTGGAAGGAGTTAAAGGCCATTCCAAAAAGTGGCTATAAAGAATGTTTGCAATATAATTCAACATATTTAGGAAAGTATGTTCACTACTCAGTAATTAAATAATAATGACAACTTCTAAGGAAAAGAAAATCAATTCTTCTGACTACCAATTCCAAAAAAATAGGCCAGACCTAAAAAATACACCGGATTTTCATCACTCTTATGGTACTCCTGAATCAAGAACTTTATTAATATTAGCTTCATGTTATAGGATTTTGGGAGGATAAAATGAATTACTGGTATCCTATCTTCTACATTTAGAATAGCATTAGTGCAGTGAAAATATTGTAATTGTATTTAAATTCATATTTATTTATTTTATTATCCATTTTTAATTTACACCAAAGATAGGTGATAATGCTTACTTCATAACGAGAAGTTAACACCACGACGGCCTATAAAATAATAATAAATAAAAAAGTGCACACAAAAAAACTAGTTTTTTTGTTTTTTTAGGAGTAGAATTGGGGATCGACATCGTAGTAATTCCTTGTTTATATCCTTTTCTCCTTCCTCCCTTGTCACAACTGATTGTACCTGATCTAACGAAGCGTCATGGGCATTATTCATTCTCTCCTCAAAAAAATTATTCAAATTATCAGGGTTACCAAGTTGATTTAAGGTTTCTTTTTTTAACATGCCCATTCTACACTGGAGTTTCATCACTGACCATAAGTCTCGCTACTGCATTCTCCGATACGTTCTTTTTTTCCTTACGAAGATATCAACCCTAAGTATAACTACGTCTCATTTAATATTTGTATATCTGTTTTCCTACTGTTGATGAAAAAAGTGTCTTATTATGACGCAAAGCCATTCTGGATTTGAAAAAATTACATTAGTTACGAATTAATATACTCATAGCTTCGCGTCATGCCATACTGCTTTTATGCTATTTAGATGCACCTTACTTCATCATATGATAATATAGTATGTACACAGTACACAGAGGGTTTTTTTCCTCTTCAATTTCTTTAATGTTTTTGTTTTAAATTCTGGTTCATTGTTGGAAATCAAAATTTGAATTTACATTTCTTAGTCTTATACAACTATTGTGTTGTAATTATTGAATAGGTTAACCGAGCAATGAAGTGGTAAGCCAATAAAACAAGTATGAAATTGTAATTATAATTTTTTTTAAACGAAGTAATATTGATTGAACCCATTACCTGTGAAGAGTGAGTTAGACTATTGCATTCAATATGAATAGTAGTTAAATCGTCTTGGATAGTCATTGTTTAATTTAAATTTGATATATTAAATGTACTTACATTTACGTATTAATAAATAGACAGGGGTCAAATTACATTCCTGTTATGCTAACTGGTAGCACTTTGGCCTAGTTAAAAAAAAGGAGACCGAAAATCAACATGGTTAGCCTGACAATTTGAATAATGCTGTTGGGTGAAAGCAGCATAACTATTCTTATTAGATCAGCTACAAGCAGCTGTGGGGAGCTTAAAGGGGGATTGAAATTAGCAAGGGCATAAACAGAAATTACGACGATATAGATCCTCAAATCTACTCTGAGTCGAACAAGGACATACAATTATAACTATATAACAAATCCTTAGTGCTATAAATTAATCAGATCTTGTATGTAGTAGAAAAGGAAGTTCACTCCTCACACTAACTCAAAAAAAGAAAAACAAAACGGGCTAGCAAAAAATACAACAGATTAGTGTCAATGTACGAAAGTTAAAAAAATAGGAAATTTGAAGATCGCACACTTTTTGTAATTTTAACCTGAAAATATTTTTTTTTACCAAAGTGTCAGCATTATTCTTGTAGAGAGAACAATAAGTATAAAATAATTACTGGGTGGTCCATTGAAATCTGAACAATTACTAATTAATTAAGGTTGAGTAATTGAAATTACTTCATATTTCGATATATTAAAGCATAACTAATTAGTTACAAAACAAAATCAAACCTGAGCTCTCTAAGTTACGTACAAGTTGAGAATATGACTCTTGAATGTGACCAACGTGTTTTCATTCGCACACTCCAAGCAGTTGGGCGTCCCCAGGACCACCGATTACGCTGCCAGCAAGTCTGAAACGTTGGAGAGGAAGAAGAGCTCTTTCAAAAAGGCCAAACTGAACCCAGAAGAGTTAAAAAAGGCCAGGCCAATCCTCTCAAGTCCATCAGAATTCATGCAAGAGATCCTGAGGTTTCTCGTCATATTGTCTAGAGAACTATCAATAAAGTGTGTGGAAAGACCTTCTGAGGGTAGAGAGGCAACTTTTTGCAACAGCAATAAAGGAAACCCATCTTCTCCGTTGCAAGGCTCTTTTGAACTCTTATTTTTTGTTGTTGACGCTTTTAACCTCTTTATAGTCCTGATGCCAACCCCCTCAACTATACCTTTTGTGTACATGTCAAGGGTTGGGCCTGCAATGTCCTTCATCCAAATACTGAGGCCTTAAAATATACTGTCAGCCAGCACTGAGATGCCATGGCAAAGAACTACATCTGCAGCGGATGCCAGGCCTTCCACCAACGCTTGGAATCCATAATTGCCACTAAAGGTGGTTACATTAATTATTGAGAGAGTTATAGTATTAATTCTGTTGAAATTCTATGTTTGATTTAATAAATGACATCTTGTTGAAGTATAAAATTCAAAGTGTTCAGATTTTAATGGGCCGCTCGGAACTATCGTGTGAAAAACGATGAGTAACTTTGATAATTTATTATGAAGTTATAAGTGTAATAACGATGGGTTTACTGAAGGGCTTAACGCTTATCTTTAGGACCCATAATTTATCCCTTTTTATTATTACTATTGGACTTTACATCATTTTTTTTTTTTTATTAAAGTTCTACATACAAATAATAATAATAATAAAATATGATAAATTATGTCTGCTACATGAGTTCGTAAGCACTTCAGTGAAACCCCCTTCAGCTCTTATTTAACTTTGAGTAGAATTCAGGATCGACATTGTTGTGGTTCCTGGATAACATTGGGGAAGTAAAAAGTTCTGAGATTTTTTCGCTTTATTTTGACAATAAAATTGAAATAATAAAAAATTAAAATAAATAAATAAAATTAACATGCTGGTCCAACTCTACGATTTGCATGATTTTATCGACATTTTTGATGTTTGGCTTACAGGATCGTGCCTCATCTTCGACGTCTATATTACCACAACAGATTGGTTAGAATCGCCGCACGCTCAGAACTTTTTAGTTGACCTAATATCATTCATAGATACGGGATTGGGTTTGTATGTAATTCCTTTATCTTATAGCTGCTACTGGTAATTTAAGGAAACCTCATGCCAACAAGCAGGTAAGCTGACACTTTTTTACGAAGGCAGCTTTGAATGCCACAATCTATGTTGAATGGTTTTTCAGGAGATGAGAAAACTATCTTTGTATCCTAACATTGATTAGTCTTATCGGGATATGGTGTAGATTGGTAGATGCATTTTCCACAGATGACAATTTTACCAGGGGCAATTTTATGATGAAAATATTCCGTAAGGTAATCTTCCTAGACTCGTCATCTAGAATGTGTGTAAATACCAAACCAGAATTTATGAATAGATGGCGTTATCTGTTAATGTAGTTACCGTTACACAACGCGATTGCACCATTTCCTTTGTTCTGATTTCTGGCACAGAAGATTTAACATTCTCCCCAATACAAGTTTCCTACAGTAGTACAGTAGTAATAGCCTTGAAAATGTCGAATTTTGTGCCTCTAAACTAGGATTTGCGGATAGCATAAATTTTCTTTTACAATTTAAAGAGAACTGGAGTAGAATGGAATGGAATTCCTGTCGAAGCTTAGGGTGAGCATGTTCTTGGTAAATCGCAGTGTTTTGAGTGGATGAAAAAATTGAAAAGTGGCAATTTATACGTGGGAAGTGAATGAGGTGGAAAACCACCGAAAAAATTTGAAGAATTCTATAAGATGCTAAAACCTGGCAAACCCGTTAACACTGAACAATAACGGCAACAAATGATCCATTTAAATAGAGTTTGTGTAAAAAGCAACTGGAGTATCAAAAAAGGCAACACAAAGGGATTCCGGTTCATGATAATGCACCATCACATACAGTAAAACTGGTGTAGAAAGCGATGGAGACGTTTGGTTAGGAAATACTTTTGCATGCATCAATTGTTCAATTCTTACGAAGAATTTAGAAATATAAATTTGTTAGAAGTAATTTTCATTGTTCTTTCTCGGGTTTTCTTAAGTTTCGTATAATTCAAACAAGTAAGAAAATTGAAGGAGATGTAAGAAAAAGTCACGGGTGTTTTCAAGAAAACTTGGATAAATTCTCGTCGAATGTTTCGATATTTTGGAGATCTTTCACTTCAAATATCTTCAATGTGTGCAGGATATCAGACATAGTTGAATAAAAGATATGGAAAAAATGGAAATTGAAAATAACTCCAGTCTGAGACTTAAAAAGCTAAAAAAAAATGAGAAATGTGGAACTTGGAACTTGGAGGATTACTAAAATTATTCACCGCTATGAATAATTTTAGTTTTACCACTGTAAAACTTTTACAAAGCTCGTAGGTATTTTAAGATGTTTCCAGACAGATTTTTGACAGTGGTTATAATAAGTAAAAATGGCAGGAAAAAGTATTATATAAAACCTGATGAATGCAGTAAATTTGTATATTAAAGCTCTCTCAAAAAATATCTTACCCATTCTTGACATAACTGATAGCTCCATTTCTAATTGTGGTCAGTTTTTATTTCTTCTGAAAATAGTCGTTTCCTTTTTCCCTTTTTATTCTAGTTATATTTTGTTAATTTTATGGTTGCTTCTTGAACTTTTAAAAACTTGTTCTTGGTATTATTTTAAACGCACGTATTTGAGTGCATTGTATTATTGTGTATTTTATTGTTCTTTTTTTTCTAGGAAAGTAATTTTAAACTAAAATGTTTTATTTATATCGTTATGATGTAACTTTTCTAGAGGAATAAAGGAAAAAAAAAAAGCTGAAACGTCGATAGCTGACAACAAAATACACTATATATTTTTGTCTTATTGGAGTAAAGTCGTGTTCTCTTTTTGTTAATGTTTTTAATGTTGATTGGTTGAACTCAAATATGATCTTGCTAAGTTGTGAACAATTTCTAACTATGTATCATTGAAGAATAATCCTATAGCACTCCATGCTCTAATGATACAGTATATGTATTAAAAATATTGTGCAGGCTTATTTATTTAAAAGTATGGTTTGTTAAAAAAATATATTTGAATAGATGCCAAAAATTCTTATACCCAATAAAATCCGAGCAATTTGAACTTTAAACCTAAACAACATATAATTTATTAATTATCAATGGAATTTCAACAAAATTAATACTATAAATTGATGTGTGTCTGAGCTCTCTTAATCATTAATGTAGCTGCCTTTAGCAGCAGAGATGGATTTCAGGCGAAGGTGGAAGACCTGACACCTGCTTCAGATGTATTTCTCTGACATGGTGTCCCACTGCTAGCTGACAGTGGCTTTGAGGGACTCGATGTTTGGATGACGGACACTACATGCCTTCCCCTCAACATACATCCAAAATGTGTAATCGAGGGGGTTAGCATCATGGCTGTAGGGGGGAGATTCTTGCATCGGAGGAGATGAAGTTCTTTCATTGCTGGTGTCAAAAATGGCATCTCCACCCACTTTTTTTATACCTCTCTGGACAGTCTGGTGTGAAACCCCGGGATCTCTTGCATGGACCTCATAGACTTGAAGGGATTGGCCTGTTTTTTTTCTTTCACTCTTGCATATCCAGTTTAGCCTTTTTGACAGAGCCCTTCTTCCTCTTCCATTTTGAACTTGCTGACAGCATAGACAGACGCCCAACTGCTTGGAGGGCGCGAATGGAAATTTGTTGAAGAGCTCAAATTTGGTTTGTTTTATAACTAATTGCTTTTGCTTTAATGTATTGAAATATGAATTAATTTAAATCACTCAACCTTGATTAATTATTGAATTATTAAGTGTTCATATTTCAATGGACCACCCGGAAATTGAATATAAATCAACTTTAAATTCAAAGTAGGGGTGTTATTTATGCTTATCAATAAGTTACAAACCCCTCCAAAAATAATATTAATTTATTTTGTTTCCTTAATTTTATTGATATATCTTCTTATATTTAAAGTTGTGAAAAATATAACCTGCCATGATGTTTAAAAAAAGACATCCAAAATTAACGTCATTAAATGTTTGGGAGGAGATACATATTCAAATGCCATGACAGTTCAGCTGCTCTCCATCAAAATCTTCTTCAAACTGTCATGATTACCATGTTAGTTTTCGGTATATTTTTTTAAACAAACTTAAAATGCGTACGATATGTAGCCATATATATCATGGACCTAACGACCAATGATATTGTATATACTTTTCAACTGTATAATAATTATTATGAAAAATAACGAATGGATTACACTGTCCAACACCAAAAAAGGTACAAAAACAGTATATGCTCAATTTAATAGAGTTTTATCCCCTAATTCCAAATGTGGCCTTATTTCTTCTCTCATAGCCTCGTAGCTTTAAAAAAAAAGGACATACATTTTTTTCCATCTATTTTTAAGGTTCATTGCTGTTTTAAGCCCTCGGTGATACAGATAGGGATACATTTTGATAATATATCTTAAAACCGAATGTTAAAAAAATTAAAAACCATTATTAAAATGTCTGCATCCTACTTATAACTCGAGTTATCTTTATTTAAAGCGGAAAGTAGTTGTTTTTTATTCAGAGGCTCATAGCTTCAAGACAAATAGATTCAAAAAGTTTAAAAATATCTAATTGGACAGCTGAAACTATGAACTTTGTATGTGTCATATTACGACTTCAAATATTAATAGCAGTTCAATTTAAACAAAGAATACTGAAGTAATGGCAGAATCGACAAGAAGTCAAACTAAATTTTTCTGGTTACTTAGACACGAAGAGTCCCAAATAACTGCTACAAAGTTACCTTCAAGAAGGTAGGTTTTGCTTGTTTTTTTGTATCACCATATAACATTGAAAATAATCATTCAGGATATTGCTTCAAAAGTGATATTGGATTTGTTTGACATTGTACATAAAAATGCACTCATTCTCATGAAGAATCCAGAAAAGAAAGAATTTATTTTGGTGCAGAGAGAGAAAGGACGCCGCGGATATATAGGCATAGAAGATAAAGCCCATTTTAAAAAAAGTAATTAAAACAGCAAAGAGGGGAGATATAGAATCCAAAAGGCTAAAAAAAAACTATAACTTCCACTCAAAAAAAGAATATATTGCTTTACCATGATATTGACGAAGAAAGTACATTGGTAGATAGTGATAAGGATTATGAAATCCATCACACATCACATAAAATACTCAAAAGTATTGTAAGTCCTGAATTGGCTAGATTGATAGACAGAGCAAAGCTATCTGATCGAAATGCAACCTTTTTTACTATCATCAACAGTTAAAAGTATTCAGGATTTCAACATCAGCAGATCATGGATATGGAGGTCAAGGATACATGAGAGAGATAAAATATACAGTAACTTGAAAGACAATTTTTGTCCTAAATCTCCTTTAACTTTGCATTGGGATGGCAAATTATTGAAGGACCTAACAAAGAGAAAAATGGTCGATCGTATACCTGTAATTTTATCTGGATTCGGTACTAGTTAACTTCTGGGTGTTCCTAAGTTGGCCTAAGTTGAATTTCTCATAAGCTTGAATTTTTGAAAATACAAATCCAGAAATTTAAGAAGCTTCAAAAAAAAAAATTTCAAGGCATCTGTGGTATTTAAACGATCATAATATAGCCTTGGCATTTTTCACCCAAAAGTGTCATATCAAGAAAAAAGAAATATGGCCAAAGCAATTGACAATTTGGAAAGGCCCATTAAACTATCAAATACGCCAAAACGAGCAATAATAAACATGAAAAATATTGGGCAATTATCCTTATAAAATTTTATTTCAAAAAACACCATAAACATTTTATATGTTTGGATAAAACAAATAATTTCCCTCAAACTGACCTTGAAACTTGGAATTCAAGAGAAGATTATAAGGCTGCGTGTTCAATCATGAACAACTTAATAAGTGTTAATAATTTGGCTGAACGAGGAGTTGCTCTCATAAAAGAATTCAACTCTTTAATATCTACTGATGAAGAGCAGAAGCAATTTTTATTACAAGTTGTCCAAGACCATCGAATGAGATTCCCCGATTCGAAAAAAATAACATTAAGTAGGAAAGATTATTGAATTTCTTTTTAATATCAACAAAACTCATTGTATGTACATAATATTTAGATTTGTCAATTTTTTATCTTGATTTTTCACGAAAAAAATAGGAGATTATTTAAGAAAATCCATTTTCGCATATGTTAAACGAATTCGATGACTTTCTGTAACAAAAGAGCTCATTGAACAAACCTTTAATGAAGGCTCAAAGTCCCGCTGATAATATTGTTCATTTTTAACAGTAAAGATTCGACAATATTTCCGTTTAATTAAAAAAAAATAAAGATCGGTAATGCGCGCTGTGAGTAATAGGTTAAAAAAAGTCCTTCACTAATATTCCGTTTAAAATCCAAAAAAATACATTTAAGAACAAAATAGTATAAATATTTTATAAAGGTTATTTCATTATGTAAAACAAATTATAAAAAAGATTTAATCATATCTGCTAATTGTTGAAAGATAATAAAAGAAGAAGACAAAATTTTCGAAAAAATGTAAAATTTCAAAACTTTAAGTTCGTTGCGCAACCTTTAAAACTTCTTTTAAATTGTTCAAAATTTGGCATTCATCTAATTTTACCCAAATGCATATTGCACATTAAGTATCGGCGCTACCTTAAAATACCCCCAAAATTCGGTGTACAATATGACAATTCATAAAGTATATGCCCCGTTTCCTTATAAATTTATGCAAAATTGTTTTTATACAAAATGTCCTAATACGAATATGTTTATATGAAGTTACCATTCATCACAATTCTCACGTGTGAATGACTAAGAATCGTCTTCCCAAAAGTATAAAGTATATTTCAAAATAAAAACTCTTTCTGTTGGGATATTTTTATGTACAAAATATAATACAATCATTTTTCCATTGAATCATTTTGCTGCAATAAATAACCACGTTTAAAGTATTTGAAGAATGAAAAAATAGGGAAAACCATGTTATAACAAAATACAAAGGAAGGCCCATTTTAGTACCAAAGTAATTACAGGTTCTTAGTCATCCATAAAAACAATATTCAACAAAATGAAGAAAACGAAGAAATCCTAATATATTTTTACTTCATATATACAGTGCGAAAAATTAGTTCAGGAAGATATGCTTTAGTTAATTAATTCAGTTTATGAATTAGCATAAACTTTTGTGAAAATGATCAAATTGTAATATAAGATAATTAAAATTTTGTTTGTTTGAAAATGTAACCCTTTGCCCGGATTACATTGTTTATTAGTAGTTTGTAATCTTATTCTTAGGATTGTACATCGTAAGCCTATTGGGCATGCAAAAAAAACAACTAAAAGAATCAAAAATTGACATATTAAGCCTCACCATTTGAAAGATGTTTTGGAGGCTATGGTAGGATGTAAATAAACAAAAGCCCCACTCCGTAAACAAGGGCATAATCAGGAATTACAACCGTTTCAAAACTCAATGCTACTCTAAGTCTTACTCTTATAACTCCTCAAAAGATCCTCAGTGTCACTCTTATTCATAATTATGAATCCGTCATTCATAAGCACATACATGATTACACTTTATAAAAACTCAGATGTAGTTTTGGACTGGTCTACAACAAAAGAGTTAGGTTGTTATAAAATGTATCAGTCCTAGGACCAGTCCTTATCGCTCTTCTTTATTAACTATTACAGATGAAACATCCTAACTACTAACTTCGCCATTTCAGCTGTTGAAGTTTTAACATAACCACTTTCAAAGGGACAAGGTACCTAAAGTTTGAAGTAGGAGGTGTGTGGCAAGATCTTATAGTTTTACATTTTACTGATTATTGATTAGTTTTTTGGTTTTTATATTCTACAATTAAAGCTAGGAGTGAAGAAAATAAAAAGATAGCTAGGACCGATCACTCGGTTTTTAGGACCATTTAATGGTAAAAAAGATCGACCTAAAAATATGACTGAATGGGGGAGGGAAGACTGGTTAATAAATCAGTCCTTGGACCGATCCAACACTACTCAGATGTAATCTCTGTAAGAATTAAATAAGAATTATAACAGCTTTAGAAAAATATAAGAAAAAACTGTTCATGCTGCCAACAACAAAACGACTTATTATATTCATATGGAAAACTTTGTACATCGGGGCCATCTTGTCTCATTTAAAGTTTTTTTTATAAATTTACTCATACCTGTTAATTTATTTACGTCATATTCTATGTTAATTGCTTTATTTCTACCTAGATACATACTATTTCAAATGGGCCTTAACTATTATCACAATGACAAAGACAAATATATTAAACTGATTTGAGTTAATTTTGCATGAAACAAAAGTAGAAAATGATTCATTTCCGGTCCTCTTCTCTTTGAGCTTGTTAATTGGCAAATGATTAGATACATTATACACTTCCATGAGTTCAATTATGTCAACTATTCTTTGTTTTTTTATTGTTTGTATAGAGAACCCAAAATTTAGTTAAGTATACATACAATATATAGTCCTTCACCATAACTCTCATGATCTCAATTACAAGATAGGTATTAGCATAGCTGTATAAAATATGTCCAAAACGCTTGCAAGATTATTTTATAGTAAACAATCTGAAGAGTATTTTTTTATTTTCCTTATGTTTCATCATTATTCTTTAATTCTTGGAGTGATAATATCTAAGTGTAAAGTAATCAGGGCGTCCGCATGATTATACATATATTATCATTGTTTTGTTTTTTTGGGGCGGGTGCTTGGTTTGTCATATTTTTTGAAAAAAACCACCAAAAATAGATTTTTTAATTTTTTTTTCAATCCATATCTACTCACAAAAAATTGAATTTTTGTAAAATTTTTGAAATGAAATTTCAAAAATTATTTACCCTATGTGGAATTTTTTTTGAAATATTAAATTTTGTTCCAAAAAATTTAAGAAATCCATAGCAATTCAACAAAAATTCCTTTTTTGCAAAAAAAATTTAAAAATATACAGCTGTTCACCAAAAATTTTTAAAAATCTACAGCTTTTCACAAAATTAATTTTTTTGTTAAAAAATTTAAAAAATGAAACTTAAAATATTTGATTATTTGAAAAAAAATGTTAAATAATACATTTTTTGGAAAACAATTTCAAAAATATATAGCAATTCACAAAAAATTCAATTTTTGTAAAAAAAATTCATAGCTGCTCACAAAAAAATTATTATTTATTTATATATATTTTTTTAAAATAAAAGGATCGACGCTGATTATGAAGGTACTCAACTTCAAATTATTCTCTTATCAAAATGGCAAGTATAAATATAAAATCTGTAAAATGCGAAATAGTTCATTATTAATGTTATAATAATTCATCAACCTCAATTCTCACTCTTAGGAAGGAGTATCATAATTCATCTCCAAAAGGAGTATCTAAGATTGGTATTTAAATTCGCCTTGAATCGTATGAACCCTATAACAACACAATAAAGAACATTTTCATAAAATATTTTTTCTTATAAATTCCTTATATTCTCGTTTGTTCTAGTACATACTATTTTTAATAAAAAATGTTTTAGAATATTTAAGATAAATAAACATCTACTCAATGAAGTATAATTTATTCTAAAAAATGTTATTTACTAATAAATTTAAGTCTTTCAACATATCATTGATATTTTTCAAATGATAGATTCTTAAACTGTATAAGATTTGTGAGGAGACTACGAATTTTGGTTCCTTCTACAGTCTCAGTGTATAGCTTCCTCTCACTGGTGCTCGCAGTAAAGCATTAAACCAAGTTACGGCGTTACCTCGCTAACAAAAAAATAATCTATGTACTTTGTTGTCAGCTGTCGATTCGCTCATCTCACTTGATCCGTCATGGCTGTTCTAGAATTTATTCTTTCTGAATTAGCAAAAAGGGGTATTGTTTGTTAGGTGTCTAGTTTATTGTAGTAAATAATTATACATTATTATCTAATTTTGTAGACATGTTTGAAACATTGTAGTTACTAATACTTAAAAGTATGGAAAAAGTGCCTCATATGACTTGTATACCTCATTTCCTGTGCAGAATATGAGTGAATATGTAATATAAATACATGTTTGCTAGTGTGGCTCTTATTGTGTACTTTAGAAAACTACCTTCTAAATTGCTTCTTAGTGCAAATTTTTTTATTGCGTTGCCAAAGATTGTAACATGATTTGAGATACATTCAGAGAAGATTGACTCCTAAACTTGTGTCTAAAATGGGTAATTTCTATGGCCAAAACGCTTGCATATTGAATCATATGCCTGTCAATGTCATGACAACAAAAACACTCCAAAGGTCCACTAATAATTTCTCGGAGAGTTATCTCCTATATTATTAAAGGAACATTTGTCTGTTTGTCGACGCCTAAAAACTCCCGGCATTGTTGGTAGCTTCCTAAAGTATGTTATAAATATTAAGTTTATTTGTTTCTTGCTTTATAAAGTAGTTCACTCGCATTCAAATGTACCTATGCATGAAATCTTATTTTTTAAATATTTTTACAAGAAAGAAATGCTAATTTTTTTCCTTCGTGTTTTGCACACATTGTTAGATTTATGAAAGGAATGTTCCATTCTTAGATTAATATTAGCATAATAACTTGCATCCATTTAGAATTATGTACTATATATTTTTTTTTCAAAGTAGGCGAGACCAGGCAGAGTTGCAAACCCCTTAAATTTTTGCTCAAATTTGAACTAACCATACCTACATATAGTTAGTATTGTTTGAATATATTTAAAGTTTTTATGAATCAATAGTTGTTCCATAAATTGCATTTCAATACAACTCGTCAAATATTACTACTGTGACTGAGAGATCTTTGCATAAGGCTGGTCTTAAGAAGAAGCTTGATTCATGGGTGCAACACGAATGGACGCAAAATAGCCTTTTGGATAGAATTGATGTTTGCAAATCTTTGCTAAAACGTAACAAACTTGATCCATTTTTGAAAAATATGGTGACTGGCAATGAAAAATGGGTCACATACGAGAGCAACAGCTGAAAAAAAGGTCCTGGTCAAAGCACGGTGAAACATCTCAAATGATCGTCAAGCCTGGATTAATGGCCAAGAAGGTTATTCTTTGTGATTAGTAGGATTGGAAAGGAATCATCCATCGGGAAAAACACTCAATTCAGACTTATATTGTCATAAACGGAAAATATTGAAGCCGGGATCGACCAGAAGCGGCCAGAATTGGAAAATAAAAAGGGTGATGTATTCCATCAAGACAACGCCAGGCCACAAACATCTTTAACGACGTTGCAGAAGCTCTGAGAGCTAGGATAGGATGTTCTATTGCACCTACCTAAGGACTCCAGCAAGCAGAGCAGGACACTGCGCTCACGCGTTTCTAATATGGGTCTTTGTTATTTCTATATGGAATGTCTCTTTATAAGTGTTTTGCTACAAAATAAAGAGTTTTCAAAATAATAAAAATGAGGCTATATATTTCTAATAGAAGTGGTATTTTATTTGTACTTTAATCAAAATAAACATTAAAAACATATAAAAAAGAAAAAGCACAATCAAAAAGTACAAAGTTGGTCCAAGTCTACAAGTCAGATGATTTTGATTGAAATTTTACCTTTTTTTCTATTAGCCTCTGAATTCTTAGCTGCCATTTTCTTTTTTGTTAAAAATCGGATGCCATCATTTAGCTTAGCACTTAAATTTTTACCCATGACATTAAACAAAGCGAATGAAATTCTTTGAAGAAAAACTGACCAGGAGTGTCCTTCCTCGCACTTTACTCCCACAACGGCGATAATGTCAGAGTTTAAACTGTCCTGCATCCTGTCAATGAATGAGGCAACAAATGAAGCTCTAGGATTTGGGGTGCCAAGTAAACTGTCTTTCTCTTCAAGAGTAGCTGTGATGTAAGAGAACATGGAGTGAGCATAAAGACAGGAGAGGTAGAGAAGATCGGATGGAGTCGAAAACCCCCCTCTGCTCATTATGTCGATGAACTCTTTCAGGTCTACATGCTGATTGGATGGGCTATGGAAGGTTATTGAGTCCGTAGGTGTGTCTCTGATGACCACCAACTCTTGGCATGATGTACAGTTGATCTTCTTCTTCAAAGAAAAACCAATATACCCGGCAACAAAGTAGTGAGCATTACTCTCTCCCTTGGAAGCTAGTTCCTGGAGGTCATCTGGTTGCCAGTTAGTCAAAATGAGCTCTGCTTTTACCAGGTCTTCATCCAGCAGACCTTTAATTTCTGAAGTAGTCAGACCTGAAAATTTAAAAAAGTCAAATATTGTTATGATATTATTAAATTATGAAAATAAGTAATACCAAAATAAAGAAGCTTACTTTTAACAAATATTTTATTTACATCAGAATTTGACAAGACTCAGAATACAAATCTTTTTCTCTGCTTCCAGGATTTGTCTCAAGCTGATGTGGTAGATACCTCCACTTAGTTGTTTGTACCAGCCGAACCTTCTTTCGATGGCATTAGACAGGAACCAGGCCGAGGAGTACATAGGAGAAGTCTTCATCTAGTAGAAGATACTCTACCAGATCTGCTGCAGCAAAGCCCGTCTGCTTTGTTGCTAGAAAGGTTTCTGAGGCCAGGTGCTTTACTGTTTTGCCCCTTGATGAGGAAGTTGACAAAATCTCTCAAGAAAGAGAGGCCAAGTTTGTTCTTCTCAGAGATTGGTTCCCGAAGCTCATCTCTTTTTTCGTAGCCAACTCCAGGTGTCTTGACGTTTAGGATATTCTACATAGTCCTGAGCTCACATTCTCCCACATGAGTGCAGTTGAAAGAAAGTGCAGGGTTTCTCTCTTTGTTTGCCCACAGATGGATAGTAACCCCAGACTGTTGTAGATCGTTGTCATAGCCCGTTCTACACCCTGGAACACAACACTTAACGGGTATGAATGGAATTATAAAACGCAATAAAGATGGAGTCCACAAAGTAACTAATAGTTATTAGTTATTACTTATTATCTTATCAAACACGTTGCATTGTTTTTTTTTCAATGGACCCATATTGCATGCGTATTTGAATTCATGTTTGCACGTGCCCTGTCTTGCTTACAGAAGTCCTTGACCCACCGTATAGTCGAGACCTGGCACGAAGCAACTATCACATTTTCAAATATTTGAAAAACTTTCTTGATAGTACAAAACTGGCCTCAAGAGAGGTTTATGTGAAGGAGCTGGTCAAGCTTTTTACAAATAGGGACAAATACTTCTTCAATCGTGGAATTATGAAACTGCTTTCTAAATGGACAACTTATATGTAACAAAACAGGGCATACATGATCTAAATGGATCATTCTAACTATGTTAGTTTTATTCCCAAAATAAAGCAAAAAAAAAAACCCTCAAAACTTTTAACTTCACCTATAATAATCAAAGAATAATAATGACTATCAAAACATTACTATCGATCTGAATAATAGTTTTCATCTTATATCCCACAGAAAAGTTGACAATAATTTACAACATACCTATTATACAATGTGATGTACAATTTATAGCTGTTGCTTTTTAATATTCTAGAACATTCTAGACTCTGGTAACTGTCCCCGGTCTCCCCTATATTATGGATTGTATTTTGTCTTTATATAGCTTTATTTAATATGCATATTAGCCTCTAATAATAACATACAATGTGATTATGAATCCATGAAGGTTATTTAAGTGGAAATATTATCTGCTAGGTAGGAACAATTGTTGTCATTATCATTAGTAATAACGAGGAGACACATTTTGATTACTACTTTATCTAAATAATTTACGGTGGCGTGAATGAAAACCATGGGCATGATTAATCAATTGTCCCAATAAAAAAATTGATTGTTTGAAAATTTTGGGGCTCCTATGCAGGGATTGGGCTAAGACAAAATACAAAGTCGCTTGAGTCCCCCTTTTCTGTTTAACAAATTTGACACTTCTTGACATTTTGATAGAATGTTTTTTATATATACAGGGTGGTCCAGATAAATTTGAAAAATCTTTCAAGGCTTATAACGAATGAACGAGATGGGATAACACCATATTTTTTTTATTATTTAAAAACTATAGTTAATGAAATTCAATATTTTATAATCAAAGCTGCCTCTCTTGATAAATTCAGCCACACGGCACCAGAAACATTGGAGGGCCCGGCTGATCCCGTGCCAATCTACCTTCTTGATTATACTGGGCTTGTACTTTTAACTTACATTCCCTAGATGGATGGAGTAACCATAGAAGAACTTACACGTTCCAACAAGATAGTGCACTGGCCCACAAGGCCAAAAAAGTGCAGAATGTCTCGCCTACAAAATGTCCTCACTTTTGGAGCCTGGATTCTCAGATTGTAAACAATATGGATATGAACCCATGTGATTTTTATCTCTGTGGGAGGGTCGAGGATGAGACTTGTGCAGACATCTATTATTCGTCTGTGAAGGCCCAAAAGAAGTTCATTATCCGTACAATGGCAATGCTGGACGCGCACAAGATCCTCTGGGCTTGCCAAAGCTCCTGGCGCCGTGTGGCAGAGGTTATCAAGAGAGGCGGATCTATTATAAATAATTGAATGCAATTAAATTTAGCTTTCAAATAATAAATGTAGTTTGTTCGTTATAAGGTTTTAAAGATTTTCCCAATTTATCTAGACCACCCTGTATATGCAATATACATTTCTTTGTGTCAAAAAGGGACAATGAAATGGTCCCTCCAATATAAAGACTATTCATTTTGAGGGGGTGCATAAATACTTAAAATGAAAGAAACATGCATTCAGGGCTGTAAATATTATGTATTTTGTAATGCTTCCTTGATGCTTCACCTGTATTTAGAATTGATTATTTAGAATATAAATAATAATAATGATGGAATAAGTAAATAAAAGTTTGATTCAACAATGAAAATATATAATACCAATCTAAATTTGATCTTTTAATGATGAATTTCATTTTGAATGACTCTACAATACTGTACATTTATCAAAATACTTATCAGATTAGATTGAAATCATTATACCTTAATATGAATCAATTGTTAACGGGAAAAATAACAACTGTATGGGGGGGAGTTGAGACCGGGGATAGTTGCAACGCTCTTTGTTCTTAACTAAATTACTCCGAGCTGGTTTGACATAGACTCACCAAACTTTAACACAACATACCTAGATATGCCTGCTATTCTTTGAAATTATCTAAGGGTTATATTATCTCCACAAATTATATTTAAATACGACTTGTCAAATGTTGCAACTATCCCCACAGTCAGTGACGGTTGCAACAGTCAAAAAATATTTAATTTGATTTAGAAATTAAAGAAGTCCGACAAAATAATATTTTTTTGATAATAAATAATTAGATTGTTCATATAATTGAATGATTAATTTTCAATATAAGATAATAAGTGTTATAAAAAGAAACACATGAATTAATTAATAAACTTTTTTTTTTCTATTTATGTTTATCTCCTGGGAAATCAAGGCAGACCTTTCATAACTGTCAGACTCGACCATTTCAACTATTTTATCTAAATTTTCGAAAATGGCTCATCTGGTCCGTCGACGGAACCAAAATTGCATGTAATTGGCTGTTACAATATCAGGACTATAAACACAACAGCCTGGCCTGTATTTTGGCCTTGTTCGAAGAAAAACTGTAAATACGACATTTTTACTTTTTATTTTTGCTGGCTTTCATCTTTGATGCTCGCTTAAACAGCAATCAGTTAAAAAATAACAAATCTGTCTGAAATTTTTTATTAGTAGATTTATTTGTTTTGAACGCCATCCAATGGCGTTAGTAATTGGACGTGTGTATAAAACAGTTAATATAATCTCACGCGATACTAGCGCCCTCAAGGAAGCTATACTTATCTGCCGAGTAGTCCATTAAAGTCTAAGCACTTTGAATTTTAAACTTCAACAAGATATAATTTATGAATTAACAATAGAATTTCAACAAAATTAATAACATTACTAGATGTGTATCTGAGCTCTTTTTATTATTAATGTAGCCCCTTTTAGCAGCTATGACAGCTTCCAGGAGGCGGCGGAAGGCCGGACAGCTGATATAGATGTAGTCCTCTCTCATGGCGTCCCGGGGCCACCTGACAGTTCTCAGTGTTTGTATAATGGAAACTATAGACCTTCCCCTAAATATATTGTACATTATGTATATTTGATACTTAATTACAAGGTTCTCCTTGAAGACACATGTTAAAATTAAATTTATTTATTATCATAAATCTGGATATACATTCAATTGACAAGTAGAAAGTAATTAAATACAACTGCTTGGCTTAAAATTGGAGAAGGGCTTACGTAATATGCTTATTATAAACCGATGTGTATTAAGTAGAATTGAAAGATTTGAATGCAAAGATATTTTTGTTCATAATAAGAAAGGAATTTTAATTAATAGTTAGAGTCATTGTGAGAACATTTACTTACACAACAATATCCAAAACAGTTTCAGGTAACGGGGCATTAAATTTATTTGCTTATATATAAATTTTTTTTAATAATCGAGAGTGGTACTGTCTCGCGGCAAAATAATATACCTATAAGTGATACAAAAAAGGCTACCCCAGATACTAAAGCTGTCAGTTTTGCTTGAGTTAGTGCTAAAACATACAAAGGTTGCTGTCTCACTTTCGGGTGTCCAATAAGCTATCATTCTCTAAAAAATATTTTCATTGCATCTGAAGGAAGATGCGCAGCCTTTTCCTTGAGGATTCCCCGTTACAAAGATAGAGAATGGAACTACGCTGGAAATTGTTAAGTTTTTCCCACAATAGTATTGTCAGTTCTACTCAAACCTAAAATGTTTAATAAGTAGAATCCTGATGATAATCACAAGAACATCAAAGTTATAGATATTGTTTGTGTTTCTCTTTTAATTTTATCATTTTCGTATATACCCATATTTTGTAGTGGTAGACATAAGTATATTTTTATATAGTTTGTAAAAAACATAAATTGGTAATATTGAAGGGTTGGGCTTTGATCTGGGGTGTTAATTTTAAACTATAACGTTTATTTATGATTAATTTGATCGTAATCCCTCTTAGTGTATTTAATTATTATTTTATATATAATAATTTTAATGGCCAAACAGAAAAAAAAGTTTGTACGAGACCCGAGTGAATAATTGCCTTTTAGGTACGGGAGCTTTTTTTGTTTATTTATTGCTGTTTATTGCATAACACTCGAGTACCAATTGACTCGTGGCACATCACTACTTGAATAACTATTCAATCCATATAGCAGAAAAATAGGTAGAATTGAGTAGTTTTTTATTGAAACAATAAAGACCCCGAGGAGAAAGCAAGAGCGAGACATAAGTTCATATCCGCTGTCTGTTATATGGTTTTGGGGAGAAAATGAATTACTACTATAAAGAGGAGAACCTTGTACATTTAAAATAGCTTAAGTGCAGGTAAAATATTATAATTATATTTAAATTAATGTATATTCATTTTATTATGTATTTTTATAAAATAACATTGAATATAGGTGAGAATGCTTACTTCAGAGGGAGAAGTTAGCATCACGACGATCTATTAAACAATAAACTAAAAAGAAGAGAAAGTACTCGCAACAACTTTTTTTTCCTTTTCTAATTTTGAAAGGTAGTTTTTTCAACTCTACAAATAGGTAATATATCTTGATCTAAATATATACATAAGTTAAAAACATCTTCATCTTTTTTCCAAGGTGATCCCACTTATCTTGAGAAAAGTGACATCCATATACGCATCATAAATTTTGAAATACTTGCAGTACGGAAGTGAAAATGTTAAGAACGAGGGAAAAAATTAAGATGGGGAAATTTTGGGGTTTTTTTTCTTTTCTTTTATTTCAAGATAATATGAACAACAGGAAATTGTTTTGAAATGTGTAAGATCTGCAAAAAGTCTTTATATATATTATTATAAAAATTGTACAGTGGATGAGTCACTCTTAAAACAGCGTGATTTAATGTTTATTTCAAATCTACAAAAAGATCAAAGCTCAACAATTTCAAAACTTGTTCCCCTTCAGATATTTGTACATATTAAAATTACTCATTTATCGGGAGTTACAAAAAATTTACTAATAATTAGTACTGGGAAATCTAAGTATTTATTTTATGAAGATATTTCTTTTGTATTATGACGCTTAAGCCCAGCAAATACACTTATAGTTCCGCAATAGACTCTGACGATGTCTTTCAAGCCACTAATGATTAATGTATTTCCCTGTATTTCTATTATTTAATATGAGGTTTAGTTACACACACTTTTTAATAAAAATGAGCCCTCAACTCATATTTTTTTTCTTAGATCAAGTTTTACAGAGTCTTAAGATACACTCTAAAATGACTTTACGGAAAGAATTAGCATAAATATACAAACATACTTTGTTGTATTAATGTAGATTTCTAATGAAACTGTAAAGAAAAAAACATCAAGAAAAAAACAAACAACATATTATTGATTTTGAAATACAAGAAATCACAAATCAAATGATGTAATTTTATTCTAATTACATATATAAAGAATGAATAATTGTCCTTGGTGAATAAAAAAACAAAAAATAACTATTTAGCTTTAATTCCTATTAACCATGACCACAAGACAGACCTATGTGGTTTGTAACAACTTCTATGAATCTCGGCGAAGAGTGCTACTCAAAAATATGATCTTCAATGTTCCCCAGTTCGAACTGAACCCAATTTCCAATGAATGGATTCCCCTCCCTCCCCCCATTAATCAAGGATTAAAATAGATTCTTTATTAACTAGTATTGGAGTTCGGTCTGAAAATCCTAGAACGAACTAAGACCTTTATGATTTCTATTATAACGAACTAATTCGGTTCTTTAGTGAAGTTTTTTTATTGAAGTTAGGTCCGTACCGGTCTCAAATAAAAACTTGGTGTAGATTTGTCCCAAGGTTTCATTTAAAGGTAGATCTAGACCGATTTCATAGATGAATCATTGATGGCGTCATGTTTAGTGTTGTTTTAGTACTTATTTATTCAGGTAAGACCAGTTTAGTCTTAGATCGGGGCTTATCAGTCCTAAGAACTTCACCTCCAGAATGTAAGTACCAGAACTGATTTCAAAAAGAAGAAATATAATTGAGTGACGTCATCAAGAACCAGGCTTTATAAGTTTTGGACTAATATGCAGGGACAGGACTGCAGTCTTTAGTTCTTAATAAGGATCAACACAACAATGGGCATGTGTGTTTCAAACATCAACCTATAATGATGTCATATGAAGTTAAATGTGTTGGATAAATCATATTTACAAACTCATACACTCTAAAAATTTGTCTATATATTCAGATTGAAAAATAAACGACTTAAAAACGATTAAAGTTTAGTCTACGGTCTCAAATTGCAGTTTGGACCGAAAAAACGAGTCTCAACACTAATAAATACAGATCACTTAACTATATTTTTCTTCAAGAAGGGAAACCCTTAAGTAGAAATGAATGCACGTGGTTCATTTGAATATACACAATATATCTTTCTCAGCTGTTCTCCTCCCTAAAATCTACGTTCCTCCCAATAAAAAGTTGGGTGTTCTTTGTAAGAAGATCTCTTTATCTCTGATTGACTATAAAGGATCCAAGCTTGAATTTTTCTCATCAGAAGTATCAAAGCCATAAGGATATTTTACTTTATCTATTAATAAGGACCGATATTAGCACATGCTAGAGATATATGTACTTCAATCTTTTTAGCATTAGGGTAAGTCTTTTAAGTCTTCTATAACTCTTTTATTGTCACGATCAACTTTAGCTACTTTAAATACAATTTATGACACATCTAAAGTGTTCATCAGAATAATTTGTAGATAGAAAATGACGGATAATCGTTGAAGAATAATGTAATCCAACATAATTATAGATAGGGGAGAACCGGATGAGCTTTTGCATTTGTTCATGGAACATTTATTTATGAGACGAATTCATAAAATTATATTCATATTAAAGAAGAGCTATTTGATTACATTTCTTAGAATGTACCCTACAATCAGTTTTGAGACAAATTATTCTAACTTACTTTTATGTTTAAATTTTGTAATATAGTGGGTTGAGCAAGGAAATAAATTTGGATAGTTGAAGTATGAACCTTGTTCACAGGTTGGACAATTTCGTCTAAGTAGGTTATAAAATGTCATTACTTAAATATTATATTAAGGAAAATCATGTGTAAGAGTATTACATATAAATGAGAAACATTACCTTTCTGTGAGTTGGAGTATAGGTTGTGCCTATGAAATGAGAGAGGTCTCAGCTATACTTTGAGTTAATAGGGCACATATTTTGCAGATAGTTAGCTCAAATAACTTTTGAAAGTTGTAGGAATAATAATTCTTAGCAAGAGAGCTGCGGACACATGTATAAAATTAAAAAAGTTTTAGTTAATTGTGGGGTTAGTTTATATACATATGTATATAATACATCGTTCAATAAGTCTCGTGGCAAACTAAGTAAAACTCAACATTTTAGCTAAATTCAACTTTATTCATCAACATAGTCTCCTCCTTTGCAAATAATTTTAACGATCCACAGAAAAAAAAAAAAAAAAAAATTCAAATCTTAAATTTTTTGAAAGAAAATTTCGACTATTAAATTTTCTAGTAATAAGCAAATATTTCTTAATTTGGGGAGGGTTACCACCTCCCAGCCCACCTCTTGCAGCCCCTAGTTACTCACTAAAAGTTCCGTCATTTTGGCCGTGCAGTTGTTATGTAACAGTCGTTTGAGTGTGTTGATGAGAGTATTTTTGTCAAAAAAAGTATATATATATTTTTTTTGTAACACTACACGCTTCTCCCAGTGATACTCCCATCTCTGTAACTCAACCTGTCTGTAACTTCACTGGGAGAAGTGTATAGAGTTGCAACATATCAACTGATAGGAAAATAAACAATTATATCAGTTACAGGAAAAACAATGACAACCCGATAGCATTATTAAGAAAAGAACTACATTGACCCCTTTAAAATTTTTTTATACAATATCTAAAAGAAAAATGGAAACAAATTATGGATTTTTCTCCATAATAATTTACATTACATTATAAAATTGTGATGGCTGTAGCTTTTTTGAAGTTCAAGGAAAAGGGATCCTTGCAACCCCCCCCGATCTCCCCTATAATATGTACATTGCAAAATAAATGTAAGCATATTCAGCTACTTCTTGGAACTAGGAGATATACAGGATGCAGCAAAACAACCTCCTTTTTTCAAAAGGAAATAAAACAAGTTTTATGAATGAAAAATGTATTTTTTATATTTAATAATAGTAGTCGAGATATAAAATTTTGTTTTACACAATTTTGAAAATCATATCAGGTAGGCAACGTTCCATATTGCCCTTACACCAAACATTGGTAGTATACCACCCGGCAATTTTTTCCATTTTTCTTTAAATAACTTTTCATTGAGAGGTTTTACAGAAGTAGTTATGAACACAAAAAGTTTAAAAGCTTAATAAGCAAAATATTTTTTTTTGTAATTGTGAATCATTACTAGATTCAATAATTAGTATTTGGTATTTCTGAAGAGTAAATTTGAACAAATTGTCCCAATTTAAAATTAATGCATGATATCAGATCTGATGTCAACAATTTTAACTCACTAACATAATTATCAATAGATTAATTTGCCTTAAAAGCTTTTACAAATTTCAAATTATCAAAATAAATTTAAAAAATCGTGTATTATACATTAGCAATTGAACCAATTAACGGATTTTCATAAATCGCACCAATAAAAATTCAGAAGCTAAATTACAATTAGATTAAATTTATAAAATGTTATGTCAACCCATTACTTGGCAACATTTATTTTTGACGGTAAACGCCCATTCATCACAACTCCAACGCATGATGACGACTGACTGACAAAAAAAAACTGTTTATAATCTTGTCTCTAGAATGAAATCACGGCTACTCCGTTATTTGGTTACAACCTGATTGCCATTCATTATAAAAAAGGAATTTATATTGTCTCACCCTTTATAATATTTTGTACCTACACAGGTAACTTATTTCTATCTTTTCTTGTCTGATGCAATATAAACTTACTTTTCCCTCATTCATTCATTTGAAGTATTATCTAATCTTGAAAAGGGGAAGATATTATTTCAACAGTAGTAAAAATATAATGCACACTACAGAATGTTGTGGTTAGTGTTGCATCGGTTTTTATCTATTCGGTCCAGTCTTGCAACTCTCATATCAGTTTTTGGAATCCGTCCTTCGGACTGTCAGTAGGAGAACGGATTAAACAAAGAAGACATTAAGGTAAGGAACATCGCCGAGGACCAATCCTTATCATTTTTAGGACTGTACAGAACTAGACCGAGACTGAATTTGAAGGAACTACAGTCTTCAGTCCTAAATAAAGATGAAGGTCTTTGAGACAGGTCGTTTGAGTCTTTGGGACCAGTTTCAAAACCGTCGGTTCTTCGGACTGTCAGTACCAGAAATGATTTAAAAAAATAAAATAAATAAAGTTGTGTTAAGTCATCAATTTAGTGTTGTGTTAGTCCTAATCTATTCGGTCCAGTTTGATCCAGTCTTGCACCGGTCAGATGACCTTTGAGATAGGTTTTTACGACTGCCAGTAATAGATCTGATTTTATAAAAATAAGAAATCAAAGTTGAGTGAAATTATCAAGGATCAAACTTTAAAAGTTTATAGGACTGCTAAGCAGGAGTGAACTGGATCGGACCAAGACTGCAGTCTTCAGTCCTAAATAAGGACGGATACAAGTCTTTGAGACCGATAAGCATTACTGTACTGGACCGGACCGTAACTGAACAGGAAGGGACTGCAGTCTTTTGTACCAAATAAGGACGGACACAAGTATTTGAGACGGTCCTTTCAGTACTTGAGACGGTCCAATCAGTTTCTGAGACCAGTCTTCGGATTGTCAACACTAGAAAAGATTTAAAAAAATAAATAAATAAAGTAAAGTGACGTCATCAAAGATAGTGTTGTGTCAGTCTTTATTTATTTGGTCCAGTACAGTTTTAGAACCGGTCCTCACAGTCTTTGAGACTGTTCATTAAGACTGTTTGCACTAGATCAGATTAAACAAAGAATAAATAAAGTGGATTGACATCATCAAGGACCGGACATTATAAGTTATTACTTTTTATGACTGATAAGCCGGACTGAACTGGATAGGACTGATACTTAAAAGTTTGGGACTGCATTCTTCCGTCCTAACCAAGGATGGACACAACACTAGTAGATCTTATAACCTACGGAATGTTGTACTAGTTTATTCATTTGAAATATTATCTAAATCTTGCAAAGAGGAAGATATCATTCAAGAATAGAATAGATAGAATGTTGTACTTGTTGTTACTAAATATTTATACAAATATTTGGAAAAAGAGGAAATGCAGTGTAAATAATTAAAAGGGTTTGACGCTAAATCTTCCTTCGTGGGAGGTCAGAGTTTCGCAGGTAAAAACGATTATATTTCCTAGGAATTTATAAAGAATATCCATAATAATTCCAACTCATCCGAATATTTCAACTTCTAATTCTAATCACTCTTCTGGGAATAATTCATTTGTGAGTTGTATATATTTTATAAGTCAACACAAAAACAATTTTGAACAAAAATCAAGAAAAGGAGAAAATCATAATTTATATTTTTCTAATTATATACATGGTGGTCATTCTTAATCCAAAGAAACTAAGGCTTATGTACGGAGTGGTTCATTAAAATCTGAACACTTTGAATTTTAAAATTCAACGAGATTTAATTTATCAATTAACAATAGAATTTCAACAAAATTCACACTCTAAATGGATGTGTTTCTGAGCTCTCTTAATCATTAATGTAGCATGTCCTTAGTGGCAGTGATGGCTTCCAGGTGGCGGTGGAAGGCCTGGTATCTGTCATGGACTCCCAGTACTGGCTAACAGTGACTTTGAGGGTCTCTGCGTTTGGATGAAGGTCACTACAGGCGTTCTTCTCCATATTTACCCAAGAGGTGTTGTCGAGGAGGTTGGGAAAAGTGTCATCAAAAAAGAGTTCCAAAGAGTCTTGTAACGGAGGAGATGGGTTTCTTTCATTGCTGGTGTCAAAAGTGTCCTTTCCTTTCTCACAAGGCTCTTTCCACACACTTTTTTGATAGCTCTCAGGACAAACTTGTGTGAAACCTCAAGATCTCTTGTATGGCCTCTCGTGGACTTAAGGGGATTTTTTTATTCTATTTTCTTTAACTTTTCTGGGTCAAGTTTTTCTTTTTTGACGTCTTTTCTGAATTTTTTTCCCTTATCCTCTTCAACGTTTCGGACTTGCTGACAGCGTAGACGGTGGTCCTGAAGACTCCTAAGAGCTTGGAGTGTCCTTTTCTTGACTTGTACGCAAGCTTGAGACCTCAGTTTTGTTTTATTTTGTAACTAATTGTTAATTTATTAAAATAATAATTAATTTCAATCACTCAACCTAATTTAATTATTTAATTAGCAAGTGTTCATATTTCAATGGACCACCCGGAATATTACAATTTACTTCACAAAACTAATTGAGCAACTCACATATCTTGAGCTCTTATATTAAGGGGTCTATTATACTATAGTATATCACTTAATCCGATAACCCATGTGCCTTTAACCACAGCCTCTAACCTGGTCCTAAACCTAGAACAAGCCTTGATGAGGAACTACTTGTCACTGTTGACCATTGACTATCTCTCTCCAAAACGCCCCACACATAGAAGTCCAAAGGGTTCAGATATTGGTAACTAGGAGGCCATATTTCCTTTGACCAACACATGTCAGGAAGTTTTGAGTGCGCTTTTTGCTCTCAGAAGGATCCTGACTCTTCGCTGCGTGTGTTCCCTACCCATTATACTCCTTGAAAGCCTTGGCGACATAGTAAATAGTTGATTTGGGCAGATTTTTTAAGTCAATAATCTCCTTGGGCGTGTGCCCAGCACAGAAGCCCCTAATAATGGCCACACAGCGGTTGTATTCGGAAAACATTTGAAGAAATTTGTAATTATTCTAAAACAGTTTTGTCAGCTGAATCTGATGTGCACACTTTCATAAACGTAGATCTCAGGATTACTAAGATATTGAGCTCTAAACTTGTTCTGGATTTAGAATAATTCTCCATGTATATACCATACAAAATTTCGAGTAGCCTTTTTTTTTATAATTTCTCGAATTATATTTTTTTAGAAAATATGATTATTTAATTTTTAGAGTCCTTCTCATGACCTTGTCCACTCTACACCCTCTTTAACTTTTGTGTTAACGTAGGTTGGATACTAACGACTGTACTTTATCGACATTTTTAGTATAGATGTAGGTATGTTCTTTATTGATATATATATTTTGTAGAACAAAAATTATGTATCTAGTTTCAATGAACGCTTTTACTCGATTTTCTTATTCAATAATTGCCTTACAAATAAAGGAATTATGAATTCATTAGTAGTTTCCGATTAATAGCCCTTGGAAAAAATCAACTTTATGGGCATTTTAGTTGTAGAAATTCTTGACTATTCCGTTTTCTTTATTCAATCTGAGTCAAAACTTCAACTTGATGTTAAATAGTTATAATCAGTCAATAATTAAAGGAAATATGATGAATGGTTCCCAAAAAAAAAAAAAAAAAAAATGATCAATGTGTTGTTCATATCTAACAATTCCCGAATCTTTAATCTAAATGGGTTCTGTCTATATCACCCAGGTTTGGACAAAGGACGTGTCTTGGATCAGAAATATCCAGGTACAGTATAAGCTGATTTATATTATTCGAGGATTTTCGTTGTTTGAGACCCGAACCGGCTTCGGATACTCAAACATTTAAGGCTCATAAAAAATTAGAGTTGTGTTTTTATCTTAAAAAGCCTATAGTATTGCGTAATAATAGGTGAAGTAAAAAGTTTCGAGCGTTTTTTCGTTTTATTTTGACAATAAAATTAATATAGTTAGAACCAGTCTAATGCAAACGGTTCCAAATGGTTTTATGTCTTATGTTCAGTTCCTGGGCAATGGAATAAGTTCTCATGTGCTGGTCCAACTTGACAATTTCCATTATTTTATCGACATTTTCGATGATTAGCCTACCATAGCGTGCCTCATCTTCGACGTCCATATTACCAGAACGGCATCGTTGGAACCACTGCTTTGCGGTTGTACTTGAAACTGTGTTGGGTCCATAAACAGTGCAAACTTTTTTGGATGCCTGCTTTTCACCTTCACTGTAGTCATACTGAAGAATGCATCAAATTTGCCTTTTTTTAACTTACATTTTGGAACGCTATAAACAAAAAAATGTAAATGAACTTTTTTTAAAGTGTATGCTTAACCTTTAAGCTTTTTTTGATGCAAAGTATTAATCGTGAAATATAGCTAACACTAAAGACATCTATCGAAAAACAATCCGAACTTTTTAATTAACCTAATACTTACTTAATCCTAGTTATTAAAAAAGAAGATATTATCTACATATATATAGCGGCCGTAACATCTCTATTCATTTTTATAGGTGCTTGGAGTCACATTTACATTAACAGTTGCATTGTATGGACACTTTACCTGAAATATCGTTATCTTTATTACATCAAGGAACCTTTTCTCCGAAAAAACAGCTGTTAGTTACCCAATTCTTCCTTACTATGAAACTATTATGCAATAATTTTTACAAATTGTTCACAGTTTAAAAGGAGCTAAATATAATTCAATAAATCAACGTTCAGAACAGTGATTAAAAGAAAATAAGAAAAAACATCGATAGCTGTCAACAAAATACACTGTATATTTTTGTGCCTGCGAAGTAACACCGGGCTTACAAACGCAAAAATATACACTCTATTTGGTTGTCAGCTGTCAAAATGTCTTCGTCTCTAATCAGTATTCTTAACATTGATTCCAAACTGTGAGTAAAATGCTCCTCAAATTGGAGACAAGTATCGGTCTAATTTTGGTTTCAGATCCGGATCTGAAAGTTTGGGTTGACCGAAATTTAATCGAGTATATATGCCCTAAGATCCAAACCTACCTGGATACAAGAAAATGTGGATCCGTTCTATCTTAAGCTATGCATTTTTCGAATCAGTAAAATATAACTTTATTTCGGACCCTATTTTATGTAAGTCTAAATTTCGGAAAAAAACTTTTATAAAATTCGAAAAAAGTGTGCGTCTAATTTTGGTTTGGATTTCCAAGTTCGAGTACGAGAAATTTACTCAAATATTTATGCCCAAAGATCGATACCGATCTGGATCTATCTTTACCCAGTTTAAAAAACAATATATTAGACTGACCCAAATACAGAAGAAATGCTATTTTCCATTCAAAATGACATTGTAACTACATTTTTAAACAGTTTGATAATGCACCTATATCATTTTTAATTATAGATATATATTTTTTTTAAACTCTTTTGAATCTTTTATTTCCTGAAAACATGAAGTTTAATAAAAATAATTGATAATCATTATTATGAATTAATTTTTATTTTTTAAATTATTAAAATTTTGAATCCATCCTTCTATAGAAGGATGAATTCAAAACTTTGCACTAATCAACATGAACTGATAGTATTTCCTTAATTGAGTACGAAAAGTTCACATCAGGAAATACAAAGTGTAGATATATTTTTTAAGTATATTGAATCAAATGTCATTCTTGCTGTGAAATGTATCTAAGTATTTATCCAAAACGTATTATTACATACACAGAGAGTAGTTTTTTGTGGTGTAAAAAATTTCAATTAGACTCTAAAATTGCAATATTATCGAAATATATAAAATACGTCATAAAAAGCGGGAGTGACTTTGAACATATTTTTATTTTATTTTCTAATACTGTTATCATTATTACTTAATACTTGGGAAGGGTACATCTAATTTTAAAGTAATAACTAGTACGTGTGCTCATGGAAGAAGGAAGCAACTCTGATGATTTCTTCTGTAATTTTAAGTGTAAGTCCTTTTGGACTCGGAGTAGAATTTAGGATCAAGATCAGAGTCATTCCATCCTATATTTCTTTACTATATAAGTATTGGCGTATAGTTCTTTCGTCTTGTGGTTGCATGCAGTTGATCTAATGCAACGTCATGACAGTTCTCCTCCCAAACATTTCTTTAAAAATTTAACCACTGTATTTTCATTAAAAAAATTCTACCAGAGCTATTATTTTTTGTAGTCAAAAATAAAAATTACTTTATTTGGGGGTTTGAGGCTACAGCCCCTCCAGCCCACTCCATGTGGACGCCCCTGAATATAAATAAACAACGCTCATACCCTATTATAAGGCAATTTATGACGTCTGTGAAAACGTTCTATATGTTCCTACTACATAAAGAGTGGGATTTGTCTTTATTTATTTCCTTTCACGACTGCTTACAGTTGATCTAATAAAAAGTCAAGACAGCTAAGCTGCTCTCCTTCCATACATGCTTCAAATTGTCCGGATTAACAGGCCCATTTTCAGCTTCTTTTATTTTTCATACAGGTTGGACATACATATATTATACAGTTCTGCTATTGAGAGACGAGCAAACTAAAAAATTATAGTATCCCCAAGGTGTCGAGACAGTATTGAAAAAATATAAGTAATGAATAACTCCTTGTACATTCATCCATAAAGATAAAATACATTAATTGCTTAAACTGATGAAAAGTAAGGGAAATTTTTTGAAGCCGAAAGTTAGTTGGACCAAAACATTGAAAACAGGCACTTGGTAGAGCGCAAACCTCCGCCTACAGTCATTTTTATTATATTTTTCGCTATTTGAAGCATCTTTATCAAACATACATATGGACACCAAATTGAGCTCTTAACCTCAGTGAACTCCAAAGTTATGATCGTTTATATATTTAAAGTTTTATACCACCTTTAACTTTCAAAATTTTATGGTATCTTACTGTGACTAAGTGTAATCTTTGTACCAAGTTGGATCAAAATTGATTAGTAACTTTTGCCATAAACCTGGTAACCAACAGACAAACAAACAAGCAAAATGTAGGCAAAATATAAAATCCGTTCAAATTCGTTGGCGAAGATAACAAACACCCCATTGACAATCAGCAATAGAGCTAAAATATAGAGAGAGATTACGCTGTGCAAAAGCAAGGCATTTTTTGATTGAAATCGAATTTTAGTTGACCAAATATAGTTTTTTATACATCAATCACTTTGTATGGAATCTTCCTATATTTCTTTAAAAACTCAAGAATTCCATGAAGATTTAATTATCTAATTAAACATCATGACAGCTAAGCTGCTTTACTACTAAACATTGTTCAAAATGTCAGGATTACCATGCTCATTTTTGGTTTCTTTTATTTTTACATACCAATAAACATTGTGTATAATTGTTCATAAAGATGTATATGGAAAAAATAAAGTCTTATTTTTTTTACATGCATGTTCAACACCATAACATGACTGTAATATTCGGCACTCTCTTGCATATATTGATATTAAAGAAAATGCACAAAATATCTAATTTCATTTAAATATTGGTATATTTGGAATGAATGCTCTCAAATATACTAATAAATTTTGTTAGAAAATAGTCATTGCATGAGATTCGGATTGTTATTTTGAATCACTTGTTTTAAGAGTGTTGTTACTATGAGTAATCACACATAAATGCACATTGTACTTAGTATAATTGTAATCAATTTGTGATTAATCTTATCATGCGGATAATAATTGTCTTTTATGATGGTTTCCGTGTTCCTTTTAAGGAGCTACAAATAGATTGTAATCTACATAATTATTAGTGTTGAAACCAAACTTTATTTTAAGTTCGGTATTTAGCTATTTTTTCTACACCAATATTTATAGCGAGACTACTATCTTAGACCATAAACCGAAGTTTAATCACTTTCAAATCGTTGGCGGATTTTTTCTGTCTCAATCTCTTGACCGATTTTCTATTTTATCCTAATTAATGAGTAGTACAATTATGATTGATGCAACGATTGATGACGGTACTGTAGAATAGCCATTCACAATTATTCTACGAATATATGGATAATGTATGCAGTAACAAAGACTCAAAATTTAACTCTAATTAAACATATGTCAGCACAAAAACAAGCTAGATATTTTTTCTCCAAAATTGAAATTACCCGTATTTTGTTAAAACTTCATGATGAGTAATAACACATTATAAATTAGCTTATTATTATTTAAGAGAAATATCTAAACATATTTGTTTGTTCTATCCCCAAAGGAGTACCTTTGAGCGGGAGGGGGGTGGGGATAAATAGCTGAGGGCCTCTTAAAATATGTTTGAATACTAGATGCATTTTGGATGAATTGGTGGTGGTTTTTTGCAGGTTACAGTTTTTTTTTTTATGTTGGCGAATTATAATAAAAAGAAAAGATAATTTTTTTAATGAAAAAGGAAAGAAACAATTAAAAAAATACCTACATAACAGTAAAAGAAAATAATGATTTAATTACTAATGGGAAGGTTGAGTTTGGTGTATGAATAATTTATGGAGTCAACATGACAGAAATTTTTTAATGAAGCTGGTTGCTGGACTAACAATTTTTTTGGAACAATGATCAAAAACCTTAAAGAAATATTTTGAGTGGAAGAGGTCAGTCATAGAATGTAGAGGGTTGATCTTATCAAATAGTACAATTAATTAAAAATGTAATAAATCGGAAATTAATTTGTCGATTGTCTTTGGTAAAAGAAAGGTTTGTAACTCAAGATTCCTTATGTAAATTTTGACTCAATTAAAATCAAAACAAACGAGTAAAATGGAACAAATAATGAGTGAAATTTTGAAACTTCTTTCACGCAGGATGTCCCCTATGGCCGCATCTAAGGGGTTCGGGTGGCTTCAGTAAGACATATCTTTAGTACAAAAGTCCGGCCAAACCCATGGTCTTGGGTGTTGTGCCCACCTCAGGCGAAGTCTACCCTCCGATTTTTATGGTTAGGAAGGAGCAACTCAATGCAGATGCTTACATCGAATTTCAGTATAAGAAAGTACTACCTTAGGCCAGAGAAAAGTTTGTGGACTACTTTGTTTTCACTCAAGACGGAACTTTGTGTCATCACACTGCTAAGGCGGCCTGATAGACAACTTTCTCTAATGGCAGGAGCAATGGGAAAATCGATGCTATTTTAGCAAGACCATAGTATGCGTTATATAAAGGGAAGTTATTTTAAACGTTGACAATTTTCTCGGGCCTCCCCTATCCCCCTACAAACCGATTTTAATACAAACAAACACTAACTGAGGGTAAGTCCTCTACAAATGTCACTTCTACCACGTGAGTTGTTCATTAGGCTTCCTTATGAGTGACAACATAGCCCCCCGTCTTCTTTTAATCAGGAACAAAAATGTTAATAACTTTTATGTATTTTGTGCAATTTAAATTGTAAAATAGACAACATTTTTTGAATAAGTGGTTAGAAGGAAAGGGTAACCCGAACCAAGGGTATTTTAAGCAAAATTAGAAGCCTCCCGTGAAAGATCTTATCTGGTTCTTCTTAGATGAGAAAAATTATGTCCAACCTAGAAGCATTACTCGAGGAACAATAAATGTTTTCAAAAATCCTGAAGGCCTAGTATATGTACACAGTAAGTTATGATTCTTGGCTTTGTTAGCAGTGAGGGTCACGTTATGCTGCCCTTCATTTTCAAGCAGGGCCTGAAGGTCAACACAAAGGCTTACCTCAGAGTCCTGCGCATCAAAGTCTTCTACCGGATCCCCATAATGAAAGACCGACATTTAATTTGTCTACAAGACGGAGCGTCCTGTCTCACCAGCAAAAGAACACTCGATTTTTTTTATTCCCGGAATGTGATGTATGTTCCTGGCTTTCTAACTCGTTGGATATGAAACCTTTTGACTATTTTTTCAGGGGCTATATTGAACGGATTTCCAAAAAAGGTCTCTACAGCACCACAAGATCCATGAGATCTGGTATAAGGAAGGCATTCCGTTCTTTACTCAGTGGGGCCGCCAAGAAGGCAGTGGTCCGAACTTTTAATAGATTGAATGTCAAATTTATGTTTTAATGTTGATTTTTGGGACCCTTTAATAAAATCATAGCAGCGTTTTACTGCAAAATACTGCTGTTTCTTGGACATACAGAATAGGGATTATTATAGGTGCTTTGATCTAAATATTAAAAGAAATAAACACTACCTTAAAGTGTTGTTCGGTATACCAGTGAACAATATATTAATAAAATTTAAAGGTAATTATGGAACCTGTACTTACAAGTTCCACAACGTCATACAAAAATTAGACCACCGATGATACTAGTCCCTCAATCTTTCTATCCCCATCTCTTCACCCCAAACAAAATTATCTTTTTATAAAAATGGCAAAAAATCAAGTTTTCTATTAATATAAAATGAGTCATCAAATTTCTGAGCTAGCTCCTACCTTAAAAAAGAATCTTACAGACGCACCAGTAAGTACTTGGCAATAGGCCTTAATGATATTTTTGATATATATTTTTATTCTGAAAAGAACTAAAATATCCAGAAACTAAACCGCTATAAAAAATATTGGTATCGTGACAAGACTACTTCTAGTGAGGCCCATGGATGTAGCATAAAAATTTCTACATTTGAATAAAGGTTCAAAAAATGAAATAGTTTAGGAAATAAATGGAGAATAATTGTTTAAAGAATCTTTAAATGGCTGTGAAAAATAGTTCCATAACGAACCGCGGCAAAACATAAATAAGTCATAGTTGAGTCTACTTAAAGATAAGCCGAAATTCCTTCCTTCCATCTGTTCGTAGAGCATACATAATTTTCCAACTTTATGGGTACAAATACCTATGGAGGTAAATATTTAAAAAAAGACTAATGTACTTAGACACTCATCTCTTCTCCAGCATGAGTCTTCTTGAAATTAAGGAAATGACATGTCGGGTATTTTTTTAAATGCATTTCTTCATTGCTACTTACGTTATCATATATACATATATTATTCAAAATCTAAAGCCCAAAAATAAAATAAAAAATCTTTATCAGATATACGTTGTATGCAAAAGAGTTGATAGTTAAAATCGTTTATGTATCCTCTTTTTTAAAAGCATGATAGCCATATTTTTATTTCTAATGATGACAAAATAAAAAAATGAACTTAATAAAATACAATTACTAAACATATCCTACATGAGTAAAGAAAATGGACAAAACAACACTAAAAATCATTTTTTAATAGAGATATACGAATAACCAAATGATTTACTCTTTTTAATGTTTAAATTTTTATGAATTAGGGCTTGTCAAGAAAATATATAAATATATCAATCATAATTATGATTATTGAAATTAAAATCATTTAGTAAGTTCATCTCCGTGCTCAGGAGTCAAATCCATTCCTGGTTGGTTTATATATATAGTTTGCACTACTGAATATACTTTCATTTTCAATAGATGCACCTGAATTTTGTTATGGGGCTTATGATTATTGCATTTATTATATGTTAAAGTAAAATTTAAATAAAAAAATAATTTTATCCGAGACCCCTACAAGTTGGAGCCACTAGTTTTTAAGGTTAGTCTATACTATGATCTTTATTTACTTCTATGGGTTGACCATTTGAAATAATAAAATTATAATTTATTTTTTTCTTAATTATGTACAGGGTTATCAAGTGGTACAATTTAAATCTTTATTAAAGTAAAATTTAAATGAGAGGTTTTGTGAGGGTATTTATTTTACAAAATCAAAAACTTTTATTCAATATGTGAGCCCTCATCTTAATAATTGCAACTATGGGTGGCCTAAATCTCTTGAAAACCATGATCATGTAGTCAGCCTCGAGCTTGGTACACCCCTTCTTGATGGAAGCCTCTAAAACTGGACAATTCTGTGAAGAGTATCACACACCCTCTCCTCTCGACGCATCTAAGTAGAGTAGTACTAGGGGTTTGTGTCTGGAGAGGAGAGTGATCATATGTTGAAGTCCCAAAAGTCAGGAAAGTTCTCTCTCGCGAAGGCCTGGGTCTTAGCGGTCCGATAACACGGAGCTCTTTTTGATTGAAAATAAAGTTGTCTTCCAAATTTTCTCTGGCCTAAGGTGGCACTTTCTTTTCCTGAAGTTCGATGGAAGCATTTGTATGAGCCGCTCCTTCCTCTTTACAAAAATGGGAGGGTAGATTCTACAACCCCCAAGACTATGGTGTTGGCTGTATATTTTGTTTTGAAGACATGTCTCACTGAAGCTGAGTTATTGTCTGGATATTCGGTTCATATATAGTGGCTATTCCTGTTATTCAAAGTGGTATCAACGGTGAAAATTTTGGTTGGCCTTGAGAAAATTTAGTATCATTTATGCTTTTTCCTTCTGTCTCAGCTTGCTCTGTTCAGAAATATAATGTCTTATTGTCCCCGTCGGTGAGCTTGCACCGTTATCATTCCAGATTCAAAATAATAAAATATGTTTCACGAGATAAGATCAACCCTGTATTTAAATAAGTAAGCACAGTTATCGGTGGAATGTGTTGCATTGGTACACCCCTTATTTTTTAGTTATTTATCCCACCTTCTATAATTTAAGTTTAATCATACTTTGTTAAAATATATACATAAAACTAAACAAGATTAAGTTTGCTTCATTTCTCTGTTCGGTAACACCTGTTAGATCACTACAATTCAAATATTTAAAAGTCTTGGTTAAGAACCTTTGTCGGAAAAAAAGTCGAGTTCTTCAGCAATTACTAATTTCAAATTTATTGTAATGACTTTTCTGTTTCATCTGCTTGAATAAATTATTTCCTGTATGTTGCTGATAATAGCTTGTAATTTATATATCTTATGCAAGACGGAAATACTAAACATATAGTTTAAAAATAAGTCCTTTTATTGACTTTGCAAATTTTAATAAAATTAAATATTATATAAAATTACTATTTAAAAATTGTAATTATAATTTGTAAGTACACACTTAAATTATTATTTAGTTCAAATCTAAATTAATAAAACAAAATTTCACTCATGGGTATCAACTCTTGGTTCCCTCAAACTAAAAGGATGTTACATAAAAGAATTAGGGCATTTCATTATGTAACCATGACATTCAATTGGAATATTTAGTGAGTTGATACAATTTCACTGAATTGTGTTTTAAAAAAATTGTTTTTCCAAAACAAATCCTAATTTTTGTAATAAAGTCTTTAAAAAGCAATATTGACTAAGCTTAAGCGGCATCTTTTAGTAAAAATTATGTAGGGATGTTTGAATATATATCATATTCATATCTTTGATCTAAGAAATAACAATGTAGATTATAGGCATATTAATGGTGTATACCATGTACATATTTTTGATGTAGGACATAACAATGTGGTCATATTAATGAAATATTGCAGGATTTTTGCATGTAGCATTGAGCGAGTATACAAGGTACACTGTATATAGTATTCCCTGATGTATACCATGTTCATATTTTTGATTTAAAAAATAACAATTTTTCACATAAATAAATAAAAAAATTAATGAAATCTCTCAGGCGTTTTACATCGAGCGTGTGTAGCTAAGGTAGCGCTTTAGAGACTAAAGTACTTCCTGGATTATGAGTTATATGAGTTATATTGCTGTTTTAAAAACTAAATGTTAAAGTTTAAGGAATAACTCCGAGCACTCCTGGGTACTCATGGTAGTTATTTGTACATGAATAGGAATCGATTCTGTATTTTCAAGCAGGCTATCAGACATTTTAATTTAATACTTATTTTTACGCTTGTATGTACATCACACATACGCAGGCATAATCAAAATCTTGAATAATAAAATATTGTATTAAATAGCTTCTCTCTGTCAAAAATTCAATCACTCCGAGACATCATTTTGTTGTAAATTAAACTTAGGATTGATCTTGGACTTTTCACATTTAATATTGCTTTCAGTCATAATTATCGTTAAAAATCGATCGAGTTTTGCTTTGATACTTGTACCGTACATCTACAAACAAGTCGTGCAATACGTTAAACATTACCTATCAGCAGAAATGGGATTTTTGTAAGAGTCCGAGGATAAAGCGGTAGCGAGATATATGGTATTAATAAATTAAGACCCTTGATCATATCAGCTGTCTGTTATATGATTTTGGGGGGGAGAAAATGAATTACTACTATAGAAAGGAAAACCTTCTACATTTAAAATAGCATTAGTGCAGGGGAAAAATATATATAAGTGTGTGTATGTCCTTCAATTACACCCGAACCAATGGATGGATTTTGCAAAAAAAAAATCAAAAAATCATGTAAGTTCTTATGGGTCCAGAATCGGTTCTGGTAACATTTTTTTTGGATCCTTGGACCCATGGCAGCCTTTCAAAAGCCTTTTTATCACTTCATCTATACAACTTGTGGGTTGCGGTGTATTTTCGGAGATTACAAGGGTTCTTTGATAATTAGGGAAGCGGAGATGGAAGAATTTAACCTGCCTCAGATACCAGGAACCCACAATACGGGGGCGGGGGTATATTCTACTATATTTAAAGGGGTTCTTGCAGGTTAGAAACACGGCAGTGGTAGAATTCAAACTATATTTCGGTCCAGCACTTCACCTGTACAACCTGAGAGATAACTGAGGGATAGTATTTTGGCTATTATGAGGATTTCTTGATGCTCAGAGAAACAGCAACGTACAGTATTGAATAATAATAATTTAATATTTCAGATGATTTGTCTAACTACCAACTGATTTTGGTTCTATTTTCGGATTCTTCTCGTAGAAAAGGTTGCATGATACATTAAAGATAACAATGTGCCCAACTTGTTGTCTCTGTTTATTTTCTTCTCCATGACGAGGAGATTTAAATAAAAGATTTCTATGGATATCAATCTTACAAGGTTAGCATTTGATAATGAGCTAACCAAAGACGTCCTTCGTTATCTACATATATATACTTAACAAACCCTTGTAAAAACTGCAATAATTATACACTTAATTACTTATTACAGACATTTTATAAACTTAATTAGCAATACGAAATTACTTTTAATTATGACAAGAATACACGCTATGCCAAAGTGGTTAAAGAAACTATTCAGAGTAATTCTAATAATGACCAATACTAAATCCTTTTATGGTCGTCATTAAGAGCTATGGAATAATATCAATGTGTATGATTTGAAAATGCATTTGGTTTCATAAGAACATGCTTTGGTATATTTCTAAAAAACATTTTGTACATTATTTTCATTCACAGTAAATTAAATAACTGCGAAGTACACGTTGTTTGAAAAATTGAATTATTTACGGAATAATTAAGTAATAATTTCTAATAACAATAAATAATATTGATTAATAAAATCTCATTGCAAATCCATAGACACTCGTCATTAACCGTTTTATTATTATGAACTAGTTACTATTTTGAGAATATCTGCTATAAAAAAAGTTAATACAGATATATTTTATTCTAATAATAACATTGACTTGACATTTGAAATTTCAATTTGTACAGTGTGGCCCAGAAATTGGGGGAAATTTTTAAAGGCTTATAACGAACAAACTAAATGCAGTATAACCATATTTTTGTTATTATTTGAAAGCTATATTTAATGACATTCCTTTATTTATAATAAGATCTACCTTTCTTGATAATCTCCGTCACACGGCACCGGAAGGTTTGGCAGCCCCAGGCAACCTCGTGCAAATCCAACATTGTCAATGTACTGGTTCTGGTTTTGTACTTTTAATTTACTTTGCTGGGATGGATGAAGTAGCCCAAGGAAGAAATTACATCTTCCAACAAGACAGTGAACCGGAGCACAAGACAAAAAAAGTGAAGGGTGTCTTGACCACAAAATGTCCTTACTTTGGATTTTGGGCCTGCAAACAGGCCGGACCCAAACCCATGCGTTTTCTATCCTTGAGTGGGGTCGAACATGACGCATGTGCACTGAATTATTAGTCTGTAAAGGCTCTGAATAAGTCCATTGCCCGTACAATGGCAAAACTGGATCTGCACAAGGTTACCCCGGCCTGCCAAAGCTTCCGTGGCTATGTGAGCGAGACTATCAAGAAAGGCAGATTTCCTTTAGCTTTATAAAAAATTGAATTTCATTAAATGTAGCTTTTAAATTATATAAAAGTTATAGTTCTACCCTATCTTGTTAGCTCGTTATAAGCCTTCAAATATTTTCCCAATTTATCTGGACCACCCTGTACCTAAGTTGTGTCTGCATAAATCTTTAAAACAAAGTAGGAAAATGCAGTTGTTACAGGCTGTTACCTTTATTGTATCATATACGGCGAAAAAGAGGCCCAAAATCAGCTGTCCATTTCTTCCCAACTACGGAATCATTATACAATAATTACACTATGCAACAAAATGAAGGTCCTGGAACGCCTGCAGACTAAAACCCACATTTGTTAATGTTATTTAAGCTTTAGAACACGAATATGACCATTAAAACTTTCAATACATGAAGGTTTGGCCTTTAAAGCTTTTTTTTTAAAATTAAGTTTTTTAGAGGAGAACTAAGGTTCAGTGCCATATTTCAACATGAATAAACGATATATATGAAAATCAAAGTAAATAATAAATTGATAAAAACATTTCTACATTTAAAAAATGTATTATTTAGTACGTTATCTTGATTACATTTAATAAATAAATGTATATAATCGCCCAAAAAAATCGAGTCAAATTAAGGACCTTACTTAGATGCTAATATCCTTTTCATTTTTTCTTCAAATGTTTTATATCATAGCTGAACTTATAGAATGGACCTTATATTTCAATGTAAAAAAATTGCCTTTAAAAAAGGTCGATTTTAATTGATTTATGGTCAATTAAGTTTATAATATTTATTAAAAAAATTAAATATAATAAGCTGGTTACGATGCGTGAAGATATATGACAATAATATTCTGACCAAAAAATTTAATTACTTATGAGTATATATAATACTAATAATAGGTAAATACTAATCAATTAATTATATTATGAAGCATCTATTAACTTGTTTTAATCCCCTTACATATAAGTTATGTAATTATATAGAATCTTATGTAATTAATTTTTTTCCTCAGAATATTATTGTAATTTATATTCATACTTCTTCTTAATACTTTCAATTATGGAAACTCTTCTTGGAAAAAAAATCTTGAATGCTGGTTTCTCTGATTGTAACATTAAAAAAGAATCTATATCTTATAACTTCTGCTGTAAATTTTTTGCCACTGAAATATTTTTGCTGTACGTTGTTTTAGCCGACTTAGTGAAAGAAAGGAAAGGCTCAACCAGATGTAGTCCACTGAAGTCAGCTGCAAAAACATAACTTTCAGGAATTCTAAGTCTATAAACATAAACAAGCTAGTTGATTAGTTACATCTTAACATTACATAAAAAGAGAATATGCAACATCTTCTATATGGTACAGAGCTATATCTCATGTGAGTGTCAGCCCATTGAATTGTTCATCCTTGAGACTGACTAACCTATTAACTTTTATTGAAATGTGGATATCAAATTCAAGAGACTTGTAATCAAAGTCATGGTTCATTAAGCAAGTCAATCAGATTAAGGCTTGTTCACTGACACTTGATGTTGTTACATTGAAAAATAGATAGGAATTTATTTAACCTTTGCCAAGCGTTATTTCTAGTTCAGACCATTGCCTTGTGACGAGGTACATAAAATACTAGTAAAACTCCAGTATTTTGAATGTTGCCGACTCCATCATAAATTATGACTTTTTTAAATAATAGTTTTCATAGCCAATTTAGGTACTATTCAGTTATTTGAGTCTAGAGACTATAAATATATATTTAATTTATAGTTATACATAGTTATTAGTTATATTTCGTAGATAATTGTGCCAGGTATAAAGGAAATATTCGAAATATAAGATATTTAACAAGATGAACAACAATTTATCCATTGGTTATAGATGTATTATGCGCTCGTAACCGAAGAGCAACAATACATATAACATATCACTCATGTTACACTTTCATCCAATAATATTGACTATTCACAAGTCTAATTAATAAACTAGTATGGCTAGAGCCTATACTCTACCCAACATAATAATTTAGACTTTAAAAGTATTTGAGAATTGTGGTTGAACGGACTATAAAGCACGTTGTAAATTTGTGAAGTAAACTTATAAATTAATTACCTTCTTAAGTTTCATAAATTAAAAGTACTTAATACCTATCATTTGTAACCATTTAGAAAATAACTTTACATTTACTCAATATAAGCCTTAGATTATAATTAAGTTTTGGTTCAATAAATTATAATAACTTTAGTAGCCGAAGTCGGTACAAATTTTCCAGGGGGTAAATGTTGATCGTTCAAACAAAAAAAAAAATTTACCAAAAGACATGAATACATTTTTGTTCCATCTTGTATCTTTTAAGTGATCCCATTTTGAAATATTAAAATTCTCTACTCATCTTGAATGGATCACTTTATTGTTTCGATCCTGGTATTTCATTCCCAAGGAAGGAGTGTCCACTCTCCTTTCTTATGAAGTTTGGTAGTTTTCCTCGAAGGAATTATCCTCCCGTCTTCTCTCGTGGAATTCGGAATCAAAATTCGAACATCTCTTAAGATAGATGATTAAGTGAGAAGTATCTTCTTTTGATTGCTTCGATTTTCCTTTTACAAAGCCTGACGTCATGTAATTGGCATGGAAATCGAAAAAAAATATAATGATAATGTTGACTATTTGCTAAAACACCACCATAAAAATGGGATCACATGTAAAATACAAAATGTAGCAAAAATCCTTGGAGATGCATATTTTAAGTACATGTTTTAAAAATTATAGATTGAATATTTTTCTATAATATAAGCTCTGTTATTATTCATCACTATGTATTATGAAGAAGTTATAAGAGTCAAGAGAAGAGTGTCTTTTTTCATCATTTTTAAGCCTAAAAAGGGAAATATATTGAATTCAGAAGAACAAGATGCAGAATCAATAAAAACACTTTTACATAAGTTTTATTCATCCGTCTTTTAATTTGGGGATTGTTTTAAGGGTAATCAATGACTCTGAACGATAATAGTCCTGAATTACTATAATTTCAGAATTCAAACAACTGAAAGAAAAAATGAGATCAGTATTGGATTCTGCACTCATAGACAAACTCAGTTATTGGTTTATATTCATTTCTACTAAATTTTCTGTCCTTATTGGTGGCCTGTGTTATGGGCTTTGTATTTAAATTTATGGTATGAGTTGGGATACAAATGGATTTTAGCTATAGTTTAAACCTTTATCTGATTTAAGGGATTTATATTGGCACCGATATCCTCTTTCAAATAAAATCCGTCAATTTTTCTCTCTTTTAAGATCAATTTTGGCTGCTGTAAGTGCAATTTGGTGCACACCCAAAGGAATAATAAGAATAATTTGTCGATAGAAATTGATAAAAATGTACTCTACACTCAATTTTGAAAAAAATCACTACAGCTTGTTTCTGTGTTGACATATACTTACACTATATAAAAATGTATAAAAGTATTATCTTATGATTCACTGAAGCATTTTTGACTTTAATTACAGTCTACCTCATCATTGTTGTAGTCGTTCTGAAAGTTCAATTGTTTCTTATATAAAAAAATGAAGGTTCAAATATTTTGTGGTCATTAATAATCATGATGATCAACTAAATAGTCTGTAAAATCATTCGAATAAGCATGGACGCTCCAATTTGAATGAGTAATGAAAATGTGGGCGTTTAACAATAAAAAGAGATGAGTTGGATTATAATATCTAATTATGTTAGTGAATTAGTATTTACAAATGTAAAAAGACTGAAATTAATTGTTCTAGTTTATTAAGTCATCCTTTCATAAGAAAGTATATATTCGATGACTGAGTAGTCAACGTATGCTCTATCATTTACTGGTAGTAGTACGCGACATTGCTCGGAGCTATTGGGCGTCGATGAACAAACAGAGCGACAGACAAACGTTTTCGTAATAACATTGGAAATAGCTCCCTAAAAAATCCTCAGTGTTATTCTCTGTGTTTCATTAGCAAACTCACACGTAGCTACTCTATACTTAAATATTCTCTCCTCAATATTGAAAGAATAATGATAACAGCTTGACCAATATAAAACATTGTTAAAGTTGCTAACAATATAAAATGCTTAGGGTTTATAGTCTTTCATATATGTTCTCTCCTGAAGAATAAAATAATAATGATAACAGCTTTAGAAAATATAAATAAATACTTTGTAGAATTTACAACACTAATAATTAGCCAAAAAAAAAATTTATTTCCTTCTTATACATAAATATCAAAGTAGTTACGTAAAATATACACATAAATAAACATTTTGGTTTTAAATTAAAGTTTTGGGATAAGATTACATCGCAATAATACTAAAATTTACAAAAGATACACGTATAAAATCATTACTATCGGAGGTAAAAAAAATAAGGCATTCACAAGATAATTTATGAAAATACTAAAAACAATCCTCAAATTTAAATTTTAGATTGTCTTCAAATCCTTTTTAAAGCCTTTAAATGATGTTTTGAAGTTGACGGAAAGTACTTAATATTTTTTTCTGTATAATTCCATAAATTATTCCCCAGGGACGGAACTTTAATGGAAAGAGCAGCATATCTTGCTGCTGCAGCAATAAAAATCGTTGGTATTAGCATATTCTAATCCTTTTATATTTAACTTTACCAGTGACTTTCAAATACCCACAGTGGGACAATCCACGGAAGCATGTAGAGCGTTATTAAAAAAGTTTACCACAATCCTTGCATAGCATAAAAAACTTAATTATTCCAGCAGAGATTTGGAATTGAGCAGTAAACTTTCTTCCCTCCTTTATTCCTCTCAGAGAATTTAATACCCTATTTCTCCAGTTTTTCGGGACCCTTAACATCTGGATAGGACCATAACATTTTTTTTAACTTACATCTGATGAATTAGGAATTTTCATTTTAAGATGCCAAGACCAAGGTATAATGTGGGCATTTGCTGCTCTCGTGACGTGAAACTTAAATTGTCCGTCCCCAAATGGTACAAAATTATCAATATCCTGAATGGTAAGGATTCCATTATTGGTAGCATATTCCTCCAGAGATACAGGAAATTTTTTTTTCTAAATTTTGCCGGATTATATCTGTTAATGAATCTCCCAGATATACGGGCTCACATTTCCAGATGATTCTTTGTGTGTCAGTCCAATCCTGAGAAATTTTACCGAGGATTGTAGTCGTGAGATCTGTTTCCGTCGTTATTCTGGAATATATATTCGTTGTTTTAATTGTGCTCCTCCATTCCAAAGTTGGGTATTTTTCTATATTTATAATTATCTTCATGTAAATTTGAGGGATTATTTTTGACAGAAGATAAATTCCTCCACCTAGTTATGCTCTGAGTCTTTCAATAGCTTCCCAAATAACTTTTATGAAACAATCTTGGTAACCATTTTTTTCTTCTAATATCGCGTTTTCAGAAATCCTTGGATATGCAGTAGCTGCATAAAGTATCGAAGGTATTACCTGGATATTATAAAGGTGAATCCTCTCCACTTACTCAACCTCTGATTAATCTGGGAACAAACACGTCCCAATTACGCATATGAATTCCATCCCTATCCCACTCTAGGCCCAGAATATTAATACTTGTTTTTACCCTGCAGCTCTTGATTGGGGAGAATCAATGTTTTCTCATTGTTCAGCTCCAGGCCAGATATCTTTCTAAACTTGGTAAATAAATTCAACTGCACTTGATAACTTGGAGCCTTATTTTCAGCTCATTTTCAATAAGATTGGATCACTCGTCACCCCATCAATCGAAATTGATGATGTATCGTTGAACAACAGTACACGTACTGGATTAAAAAAACATTTTTATGGATCAATACGGAATACAGTTATGAGAAATAGAGTCAGAAGCTTTTCTGAAGTCAATCCCTATGATAGCCTCAAACTCTTTCCTTGATTTAACGGAATAAATCACAGCAAAATATCTGAAATTCTTTTGGGCTTTAAAAACCCTTTCTGTGCCATTCCAATTTTTTTATTCAAGATAGTCTGCATTTTTTTCTGCCAAAATGCCAGATAATATTCTATAAACTTAATTAAGAACCGTTATTGGTCACCAGTTCTTAGAATCAGCTCCGTTACCTTTTTGAGGAATGATGACTATTCTCCCATTGATTGAAGATTTTGGTATTTTGTCAAGCTTTACCGACGATCAAGAGATGAGGTGCACTTTCCTCGGGGAGAAGACTAAAAATTTCCACAAAAACACCTTGTCGACCAGGTCCTTTTTTCCATTTGAGTTTTTTGGTAATGTAGGATACTATTCATTCCGTGGAGAAAGCTTGATCATCTGAAGAAGCATTGAATAAGTATTTCCGAGGAAAATTCAACCTTTCAGTGTCTTCAATTTCTTGAAATGTTCCATGAAAGTGATTAAGAATATCAACTGTAAATATTATACTTTTCCAGATATCCATCATTATTAGTCTGTTTTTGGTTGCTAACAATTCCCCTTCTAAGATTTTGTCAACCTTCCCTGATGATTGACTTCGTTCTTGATTTTCCACATCATTTGAGTCATAACCTCTTTCAATTCCTTTTGGTTTTGAAAGTTCACAGTTATCATCTTGATCTATTCCTCTATTTTCATCTATATCTTTGCCCTCTTTCTCTTGACATATTTTCTTATCAAGTTCTTTCACAAATTCTGACCATTTTACATAAGCAATACAATTTTTTCATTAACTATTGGCCTTTTAAATATTATTTACTGAATTGTTCAAATGTTCAAAACTATACAGCATAATATCTACTTAGATATGTTTAGGGTGAAAATATACGATTATATACGAACTGGCGTAAAAACTCGAGAAAATGATTAGTATTTACAATATAGTTATTCGTAGAGTTGACATTTTTGTAAAGAAAAAAAAAGACTGTCAGGAGAAGGCGGGAGCGAGACTTTGGCAATACTGTAGTTAGACCTTTTGTTAACATCAGCTACCTGTTATATGATTTTGGGGGGATAAAATAATTTACAGGTACATAGATGAGAACCTTCTACGTTTAAAATTGTATTAGTGTAGGAAAGAAATAGTAGTTGCGTTTAAATTCATATATATTTATTTTTTAAACAATTTACACCAAAGATAGGTAAGAATGCTTATGTTAGAGAGAAAATTTAACAGCACAACGACTCATTAAATAATGAACAAACAAGGAGAAAGAGCACACGCACAAATCGTTTTTCCTTTTTTTAATCGATATTATAAAAATTAGAACTAATTAATTAATATTCAAATATTAATGTTGAACTGCGAGAAAGGATTAACTATAAAGTAATCCATCCATGGTGATATAAGTGGATCTTAACCTCAGAGTGTTCGGATATATGGACTTGCATTCACCCTTCCTTTACCTACAGGGAGTCCATATTTTTTCAATCTAGAGAGGACTTATGATCCTCTCTTCAACTTCACTTTCTGTTTAAGGCAGTGGTTCTAAACGGGGGGGGTGATTCCCCACCAGTGGGGAATCACCAGTTGAACAAAAGAACCCCTACTTCAAAATTTCGGCAATTTTTAATAATTTTTAAACCAAATTTCAAATCACAACCATTGAAAGACTGTTATAATATTTAAAAAAAAAACAATATATATTGTATGTCATGTTTGGATAAAAGTGCCAACACTATTGTGTAAAAAATGTAAACAGAAGCAACACGTGGGTAACAGAGCTCACAATATTAAGTAATTAGTTCTACGTGTATATATTCATATCGTTATTTTATTTAGTTTTGTGTGTTCCGATGATAATGTACACTTTTCCTCAAAATTATTCATATTCTTGTTAAGTTTTGTAATTTTTAATTTTTTTGAAAGAACTAATGCATTTTTGTCTTGTTTTTTTAATAATTATATGTGACCAAGAAGTGAATGAATGAAATTGATGGATAATTAAAAAACACTATGTTCATAATTATTCATACCCTATACCACCATATATTTTAATAGTCAATAGTTTTTTGTTTTTTATGACTGTATTTGATTTTTGTAGGATTCCACAAGCTTCCTGCATGTGGTGAGTAGAACTTTGGCCCAACCTTCCTTGCAAAGGCCTCAAGTTGTGATAGGTTGTTCGTTTATCCTTTCGCCACAAGTTTTCAATAGATACAAGTCTGCACTTTGACTCGGCCATTCTAGAATGTTGATATTGTTATCCTTGAACCATTCTTTCACTACCTTATCATAGTGTTTTGGATCATGATTCTGTTGGTACTTCTAGTTGTGGCAAAGCTGGAGTTTCTTAGTAGACTCCTTCAAGTTTTCATCAAGGATCTTGATAATCCTCCTTCTTCATGATGCCTTGTACCTTGACGAGATTACCTGTACCACTGGAAGATCAACGTCCCCATAGCATTATGCTACCACATAAGTCCACACTGTTCTTTGGGTTGTATGCTTCTCCTTTCTTCCTCCAAAATCATGGAATCAAAAGCTCCTTGATTAGTATATTGATGTTATCCTTTCACTTATTCGTAAATATAATTTATAGACAAACTTGACAAAAATGCATTAGTTTTATCACAAAATTAAAAAAACTACAAAAATTAACAGGGGTATGAATAATTGGGAGGATAACTGTATGCTAAGGTTAAGATCTGTGAACCCTCGGGAGAAACTGAGTTACGGGTGCGTCTGACGCGTGGGAACATGTATCATCATGTGACTGTTTGCAGCCGTTTTCGTGCAAACCCTAAGCTTGCTAATATCATTCCCCCTCCACCCTTCCCCACTATAAAAGTGAGGTGCACCCACCATCTCATCAGAAGTACATAGTTGGGAGCCTGACAAGAGTCGGCGGTTTGAGGATGGTTCAAATCAAAACTAAATCCCGAGAGCAAACCGGAAAATGTCACTAAAAAGCAAAGCTTTTATTTAAGTACTAAACACTGCATAGGTTAAAAGCAAATTTGTCAAAGTTGTTTGGCATGCTGGCAAATGGAAGGTTGGCTCGCTAAGAAGTGGGGAGCTGGAGAAAAAAAGGTTAAGAAACCTTGGGTTAAGGGATCTAGCCTCTTTGTGCCTCAGTCGGCGGATCTCATCTTCTTTGATGGAAGGATCCTTCATTGTAAAGGATCCATTGAAGTCTGGCACCTCATCATTGTTTTTGTGCTCAAGAATAGATCGATTCCTCCGCATCTTCTACGTAATCATCGTATACTTATATGATAAGAACTAAGGAGATTTGGCCTATATAACAGATATTCATGTCTTCTTAGTTTGCACATGGCATATTAATAATACATGAAGTAAAAAGTTCTGAGAGGGTTTGTTTTTTGTGTTAACAATAAAATTAAAATAAATACGATCTCGCACGCACTTATAAAGTTAGTATGCCGTCCAACTCGCCGATTTCCATTATTTTATCAACATTTCCGAAGATTGACCTACTAGAGCGTGGCTCCTCATCGACGTCCATAGTATCAGAACTGAATCGTTGGAGCCACTGCTTTGCTGTTGCATTCGATACAGTATTGGGTCTATAAAAAGCACATTTTTTTTTTGGTTGTCTGCTCCACTTTTTGACCTTGATCGTAGAAATATTAAAACATCTATCGGATTTTCTCTTTACTTCCGTTTTGGAACGCTATAACACACAACTGGCTTCACCAGATACAAAACTGTAAATTTACTTTTTTTTAAGTTTACGCTTAACCTTTAAGTATACTTTAAGCTTACTTCTTTTATTAACTGTATTATTTGTGAGATTGCTTCATAAAGACATCTATCACAAAATGCTCAGAACATTTTACTTAACCTAGTATAACTTGAAGAAATGTATGTATTTAGTGAATGCCCTTTAAAAATTACAATTTCCTTAATGTGTCGCTTTCATTGAAAAATTTGTTCATAGCTGTTCTATGTATTTAATGAATGATAATTAGCACCATGTCAAACGTTTCCTTATATATAATGGAAAGGTCTAAATTTATATATGTATATGCGATTACAAATAATGATGTATTAATTGATTTTAAAAGAAATAAGATGAATGAAAACAACTTGAATTGCATTTCGTACGTACCTGGTGCCTACTTAATATACTTACATACACGGATTGCTATTATAGAAAATCCCATTTGGATTTTGCAAGAGAAAGTCGATCAATTTTCAAATAATGTGTCATACTACATGATTTTTAAAAGTAGTCAAAAAGCATATTTTTCCTAATTTATTATATATTATGTGGTGCATCAATAAAAAAACAATCTTGAACGAAAAGTTAGAAAAAGAGAAAATCGCAATTTTTTAACTTCATATATACCAAGTGGTACATCAAAATCTAAGCTGAGAGTGGCTTTAAGGGCCTCAGTGTTTGGATGATGGGCACTGCAGGCCTTCCCCTCGACATGCATAAAAAGGTGTAGTCGAGGGTGCTGCCATCAGTGCTGTAGGGGGGCCAAAAGCGTCAAAATAGAGATCAAATGACTCATTCAAAAAAGTCTTGCGACGGAGGAGATGGGTTTCTTTCATTGCTGGTGTCAAAAGTGGCCTCTTCACCCTAACAAGGCTCCTTCTATCCACTTTTTTGATATATCTCTGGACAATCTTGTATGAAACCTCTCGCATGGACCCTCATGGACTTGAGGGAAATGACCCAGGATGTTTTTTAAACTCCTCCAGGTCCAGTTTTCTCTTCTTTCTCTTCAACATTTAGAACTTGTTGACAGAGTAGAAGGTGGTCCTGGAGATACCTAACTACTCAGAGTACACGAATGAAAATTCGTCGATCATAGTCAAGTGTCATTTTCTCGACTTATACGTAAGTTAGAGAGCTCAGGTTTGTTTTGTATTGTAAATGATTGTTTATGCTTTAATATATAGAAATATGAATTCATACTAATCACTCAACCTTCATTAATTATTGAATTAGTAAGTGCTCAGATTTCAATGTACCGCCCCGAACCTACAGCCCTATATTTCATAGACATATTTGAGTTAATAATAGGGTCCTTTGTATTCAAATTTGTAGAATGATTAAGGATGCCCAAAATCCTTGCAAAAACTGTGGAAGCTCTTTAATAGTGTTCGGCATTCATTCGTTGAATGCCCTTTCGTGGCAATACATCAAGATTCCTTGTCATTGAACATGGACAGAGCATAACATTAGAGAAATTAAAGCCACCATTTTATTTAGTGTTTCATTGAAAAAATAATCCAAAGAAAGTACATCAATGCATTTTGCTCTGTTAAATATCAAAGCACTCATCCCTTCAAAGCTAGCTAATGATGTAACAATTTACAGGCAAGATCTGAGGAAAAAACTTATATCTACATCTGCGACATATGCTGTTTTCCCCCTAAAGATCCCATCCATGGACTATGCCCTTGATTTGTTTACGTATTGTATATTAGATTCCTTTCAATACTATAGTACGTTGAAGAAGATCGCCTGACAGTATAATTTAAAAAAATAGATATTAAAGTCAAAAATTGATGATTTTTACTACTGTTTTACATAATGTTATCCTTATTATGTTTTAATTAGTTAATTATTTTTGATACTTTTAACGTGGTTATGTCTTAGGTGGTGTAATTTTAAACTACATTATTTATTTATGTTTTAGTAACGCAATTCATCCTAATATGTTATATTGCTATCAATATAAGTCTACATATATCATCAACAATATGAATAAAGATCTTGAAAAAAAAAGATACCCCATAACTTTAGCTATGATTGAGAACATTCCTTTGATTTATGAGACTTATACTGATCCCAATATGACCCATTCAAATAAAATCTGTGAATTTATCATCATTTTAATGTGAGGATATTTTTTTTTACATCTAAAGGGTCAATAAGAATAATTTTTGATATAAATGGACAGTGATGTTAATCGGTTGAGTTATAAGCGTATTTTGGTAATAAAGCAAGAACAACAACAAAAATCAACTTGGTAACCCTGGCCATTTGAAGAATTTTTTGAAGGAGAGCAGCTTAGTTGTCATGATGTTTCATTAGATTAGCTACAAGCAGTTGTGAGGAGGGAGAAGGAAATAAAAGAGGACATTGGCAAGAATTACTCCAATGTCGATTCTCAATTCTACTCGGAGTCCAGCCAGGGCTGACAATTATAACTCCAATCAGAAATCATCGAGGTTACTCTCGCTCTTTTATGAGCGCACGCAAATGTGCAATCTAGTTATATTTCAATAATAGCTTCTATGTAGTAGGAAAGGAAGTTCACTCCTGAGGAATTAAATAATAAAGATAGCAGATTAGGAAAAGGATATTCCTTTTTCAGGTTGAACTAAAAAAAATATGGAGGTGCTAAAAAATGCAACCAATTAGCATCGGCAGAAATTGACGATAATAATCCACACTCACTTTTGAGGAAAAACATACAAGCTTGCTTTTTGTTCGCTTGCGATCAAATCCTATTTCTTTTTAAGAGTCTCAAAGACTCATTATATGGTCCATATTACATTGATTAAAAATGACTATTGTACAATGTACGCACGTGTTATGTTCATAAATACGTAATAAGAGAGACTGTGAACGTTTTATACAAACGCTAAATAATTATTATTTAGTTGAGCCAAGGAGCACTTTAGTCTCTGGAGTACTCATTATAATTAAACATTTTATCTTTTAACAATTATTAACCACGAACTTCATGATAAATGATCGTCTCTGAATCTATAGTTCTCTAAATAGTTGTGCCATTCTGCCAATTGTTGAAGCATCCTTTTAATGAAATTACTCAATTAATTGTAAGTTTATTAATACTTAATGGTTGTATTCATAGCAAATAATTAACCATTTTATATTTTTATATTGGAGTAATATGACTGGAAATCTTCATTACAGGGTTGATCTTATCTAGTGGACTTATTTTATTTTTTTCTAATTTTGAGGAGTAAAATTTAAGCAAAAGTTTTTGTGAGGACATTTATTTTTACAAAACCATGTGAAAATAGTGCTCGTCACAGCATTTATTAAATATTTGAGCCTCGGCTCTATTAATTGCCTCAATAGGAGGCATAAAATCCTTGCAGACCTTGACTATGTAGTCAGACTCGAGTTGGTCAACTCCTTCTTGGTGTAAGTTTCTAGAGACTGGACACTCCTGTGAGAAGCAGCACACAGCTTCTCATCAAGACGTGACTAGATGAGTAGTCCATGGAGTTCACGTCTAAAAAGGAAGGCGTCCACATGTTGAGGTCCTAAAAGTCCAGAAAATTGTATCTCAGGGATCCCTGAATCTGTCATGGAGCTCCGTCTTGAGTGAAAATTGTCCCCGAACTTTTATATGGCCCAAGGGAGCACTTTCTTATCTAGAAGTTCGATGTTAGCATCTGGTTTAGCTGCTCTTTCCTCTCCGCAAAAATGGGAGGGCAGACTCCACAATACTCAAGACCATGATTCCGGCCGTTTATTTTTTTTGTTCATAAGAAATGTCTCACCGAAGCTGAGACATTGTTGGGATATTCGGTTGTGATATAGCGGCTGTTCTGCTTATTCACAGCGGCCTCGACGGTGGAGATATTTTCATCCGAAATGAGCTAAACTGGTCCTGAATTTTTGTTGGCATTGAGAAATTTTTGAATCTTCTTTACTCTTTCCATCCGTCTCAGATTGCTCAGAGATATGATGTCTTGCTGTCCTCTACCGTGATTTTGTCCAATGCCATTCCGGATTGAAATTAATAAAACGTCTACCATTAGATAAGATCAACCCTGTACAGAGCAATACAACATGAATCATGATGAAATACATTTATTATTTTTTTCTACTAAATGTACGGCAATATGGTCATTCGGCAATGTGCCTGTTCGGCAAAGTGGGTATTTAGAAAGTGCCTTTTGGCAAACAAATTTTCTGTAAAGTACCTGCTTGTTTTTAAAAATGACTCCTGATCTGACACTCAAATAAACAACAATCATACACATAGACAAACTTTATTTATTTATGCCATTTTAATTACACCTTACATCAAACATGTCTGTTAGCCAGAGCAGGGCACTAAATCACTTTTTACTGTGAATTTGTCCGATATTTAATACTGATCAGTCATCTATAATATAATCTTAGTCTACCATACTCTGTATTGAAATTTAATGATTTAATATCAAGAAACATCTACTTATTTATTAATAAAAAGATATTATTTTGACGAAATTATTAAATTTCTTACTCATATTCGATAAATTTGAACAACGGAGACAATTGCAACTTGGAACATTCCAAGAGTTACATTTAAATATAATTTGCTAAAAAACTATCCACTAGAACTGCTTTGAAATATATTCAAACAATAACAGATATAACAAATGGGCTGAAAAGTCCAAGTCTTAACAAAGAGAATACTTTGTTTTTTTTATTCAAAATTTGCATTTTTTATTTTATTAGCTTTATGGAGCAGAGTCCCCATAACATTTTTGAAGCCATTTCTTAGCTTGAACAATTATGTTTTTTCCATTAAGAAGTATTGTAAAGTAAAAACACAAAATTGTTTTTCATCAATTGCTTTGGTAATAACAAAAGTAATATCGCCACACTTTGCACAATAACTCACAAATTAAAGAACAGATTGTCAAGAAATTTTGACAGATGTCTTTTGAAGGCTGGTATTAACTGAAAAGGAGTTGAATAATAATTTTAAAAAATAGATCCATTTATATGTGAAGTCCAGGACCTTTCGGCGCAATAACTATGTAAGTATGTTGTGTTTAAATTTGGAGAGTCGTATTCAAACCAACTCCTAGTAATTGAGACAGTAACAGAAAGTATTACAACTGACCTCGTCTCCCCTACTTACATATAAAAACACTTTAAATAGGATAGGAAATGGTGTTTTGTAATACATTCCTTTCATACAAAAAGTTCAGACTTTATCTTTTATTATAATGCACCGAGCTTGTCTTAGGTATTAGTATGTGCTTTTATATTTTTCATGATGCATTGTGTTAATGAGAGATTTGATACTTACTCAGTCGTTATTGATTAGTGTGTGGTTGGGAGGATCTTCTCAAGGACAAGGATAAATTTAGCACTTTAACTTTTTGTATTATTATTTAAAAAGTATAATAATCATTACATTATAACTATTATAATATATTGATTCGAGTACTGAGACTCGGTCCGAGAAAAGTTTTTTTTTTTTGGTTCAGTCTTAAGATGGGTTAGCTCTAATGTTGGGTTTCGGTCTGGAAATCCTTGACCGGTCTGAGATTGTTATATTCTTTATATTCCGAATTAGTTTGGTCCAACAAAAAGCTCGGTCTGGAACGGTCTAATATAAAAATTCGGTCTAGATCTGTCCACAAGAAAAGTTCGGTCTAGATCGGTCAAAAGGAAAAATTCGGTCTATTTCGGTCCCAAAAAAATCAGTCTAGACCGATTTTACAGATAAATTGTTTATAAAATGACATCATATGTTTGTTCAAGTACAATGACGTTATACGAAGTTTAAACAGAGATAGCTCGTATTAATTTTGAGCCAGCTGTCTCTTATATGTATACAGTATTTGTTCTAGAACTTAAAGTGTACCTTTGAGATTTGTTTAAGAAAAATGAATGACATTTGATCTAGAAAAAAAATTGTCTTTGATAATATATGACACCGAAAAAAATTGGTCCATAACTTAAGACCAAAAAAAAAAATCCGGTCCATAAAGTGAGACCGGGAAAAATTTATCCACAAAGTGAGACCAAAAAAACAAAAAACGGTTCACAGTCTGAGATTGCAGTCTGGACCAAACAGAAGAACAACTAATCGGTCCTCAGGACAGTTTAATGCTAAAAAGATTAGACCCATGAAAAAATTAGACTAATTGGGATGGGGGGGGAGTTGGAGACTAATTAAGAAATCAGTCATAGGATCCATCCAACCCATAGTACAGGCCTCTCGGTCTAAAATACAAAACATTTTTAAATGGTTCGCCTTTGTCCTATTTTTTATATTTCGATATTTAACCAAAATAACTTATTGTAGACAATTGTCTAAAGAAACTATAAACAGCAAAAAAAAAAAAGAAATCAACTGAGAAATAAGGGCGTCATAATTAAAAACATGGAACAACGTAGACCTACAATTTTGGAGCAATCTGCGCGTTGAAAATCATCATTAGAGATCTCTAAAGTGCTGGGCTGTAACCCCTCTGTAAAGTACTACGAAAAGCACACAAAAAGCTTCCACAGGTCCGGATCAAGAACAAGGTGACCTTCAACGTTCTTGCTTGTGAATTTGAAAGCAGCCAGACCACCATGCACCGGTTAATGAAGCAAGACTTAACCTTAATACCTGTAAGATAATTTAGCGTCAGGGTTTGAAGCCTTTAGATCTAGTAAAGTGTGTGACCTGGTGTAAAATCCTCTTCAACAAGCTAGAAAAGTAACACTATTGGCCTCCCCACAGCCCCTACTTCCCCGGCCACCCCCGATACACAAAAAGGATCCCCCTTAATCATCACTGTTCCAACTTCGAGCCAAGATATTTTTATTTTTAAGACCACTATATTGTTTGAGAATGTAAAGAAAGTCTTCCTTGATTGTATTTATGAAATAAAGTTTCCTAATTTGATGATATTTTTTGAAACATTATTTTTTTAAATTTTCAAAGAGTGTTGTATTTTAGACGGAGAAGCCTGTATAAACTAATTAAAATATATTATTAATCTTATATAATCAATGGTACTATTAGTCTCGCTCCCGGTTTATCCTCGCACTCTTTAAAAAAAACCATCTCTAGATAGCATATCTTCATCTATTATGCGTGTATAAGTAATATGTGTGTCAAAAATCTATTTATAATAATTTGGTATATGATAATCTTCAAACTTAAACTTTTTATCTCTTCAAAAAGATTACCTTTTGAGGTTTAAAATGTGTCATAATGGTAGGAGTTAAAATACCATGTGAAATCAAATTTTAAGATCATAAAAATTACTAACGTGTTGAATTAGGAAGGGTCTACATTTTATCAGATCTTGATCTGATCTTAAAAAGTAAATATTTCGGGATCCAGATCCGAAACCAATATTGGACAAATACTTTGTTAGAATTTTATGAACATCTTACCAGAAATTTGGATCTAAATAAAAGAGGATTTGAACTTTTTTTTTTTAAATTTACATTTAAAACCTTGCAGTTTTTTTATTTAATAAATGTACATAATACATTCATCAAATATTTTCTGAAGAAAACCAGACTAAACTTCTTCAAATGACTTTTTTTTATTGTTCCTATAATTGGTCAGATGAAGATGCACTAGTTAAGAATAAATAAAAATTATATATCACACTTGCCTATCTTGAAAAACTAACAGCAAGAATGGCAAAAGTCTGTGAAGCAATTATAGTGTCATATGGAGGATTTTTTGATAAAGCTAAAATTTTAACAAAAATACTCTGGGTGAAAACAAATAAATGTTTTCCCCATATTGAAGGTAAATTTTTCTTCATTTTAATAGCCTAATTACTGTGTTACCTGAAAATAAAGTCATCACAAGTTGGGAAAATAAGTAAAAATTCTTCTTTTTTTTCAAACATTTTCTTGCCAGTATGTCTATTTTTTCTCTATGAAAGACCGAGGGACGAACCATTGAGTTCAAGGGATAATTTCTCCAGATTGTGTTGGTCATTGAGCTAAGTCGTTTCATATGACTTAGTTAGTTTGGTCCATAGTGAAAGAAATGTATAGAGACGACAAATGGATTTCGATTGACAGTGTGGTGTACTACGGCTATAATAGATTAAAATATTCTGTCTACAGCAATTAACGTCAGCTGCTCAAAAAAATAGAAATAGAGACACTATAATATCTTGAGATACGATTGCCACAACATACTAATTTGCATTGAAATACAAGCTTTTCGAGAGTTAGCTAGGGAACACAAGAACCACTTATAACTTTTTTTTTAGTTGTTTCTTTTGGTATAAACTGCTTTGACTTACAAACTCCGTTCCAGGAACAAATTCAACTTGTATGTCCAGGTATTACAATATACTAAATGTCTCTAATTATAAAAGGGATATTATAATTACAAAGTCAGCTAGAGAAAAGAAGTTGATTGATTAACTTTTTATTGGCCACGGCGTTGCATTTATTGTATCACGCAACCTTTCCTCCCAAAAGAAAAGGGGGAAAGGTCCAAAATCATCTGGTAGTTTACCGAATAAGTAAATCATACCAATGCCTATTTATTTTTTAAGTTTAAGAAACTGTATTCCTGTTCTTTTGAAAACGGAGCATAGGTATAGTATAACTTATTCGTTATCTCTTTATTTAAGTGAGACGAGGAAATCGACAGGTGACAACAAAATGCATAGGGTATTTTTGCATTAGCGAGATAACGCCGTGTAGAACAAGAGCAAGTTCTAATTCAACCAATCAACGTTCAGAACACTGATTAGACGAAAAGAAGCATCAACATCGAAAGCTGACAACAAAATACAGCGTAAATTTTGTGTTGTTAGGTCACTCCGTTTGAACCATCAGAGCCAATCAGAGTTTAATGTAATTTCTCTTGTTGGAATTGTTGATTATTAATGTAGGTAAAACAAACAAATGTGACGTCATATACCACTTTTTTTAACTGATACCTTTGCTCAATTCTTCGCACATCTTGTCGCCTCTATGTATTTATTTGTCTATATTTTAGCCCAACAAAAACTATAATGATCTTAGCCTGGTCTTAGATATTCAGACTGAAGACTTATTCTAGTCTTATTTAATTTTGCCCACTTTGAGCAAATTTAATGGATTGAAATGATATTTAAATGGAGTTCTTTACATTTTAAAAATACTTAAATATATATTCATTACATATTTAATACCAAAGCCACATTAAATTACATTCTCCTCTGTCCTTCGACCAATGTATATGGTATACTTGATAATAAAATTATATGAAAACTTATTGCAGATCGTGCAATAATATCGATATGAATTTTCGGAAATACGCTTTAGTGCAAAAAAGAAAAGAAAGAAGATTATACATAAAAAAGTTTTAGAATGAGAAATGGCAGTATTTAATTATTTATTCACTTTTAATTTATAATTAATTAATTTATGCATTTACATATTTGTTGAATTATGTGGGAGCAATGGATTATTAACAATTTAATAAATAAATTATGTGGTTTTTTTCTGTTTTTTTATTATTAATAAACTACCATTTCAATATAAATTAGTGTTAGGGTTCGGTCTGAAATTTCTAAACCGGTCTGAGACCGTTATGATGGTTAGTTGGCAAACCTAATTTGGTTCTTTAAGGAAATTTGGTCATTATAGGTCTCAAAGAAAAATTCAATCTAGATCGGCCCAAAGAAAAAATCGATCTACACTAATTCTATAGAGAAATTGTTGATGATCACGATTTGAATACAATTTAATTTTGGTCTACAGTCTAAAATTGTGGTCAGGTCCGAATTATCGCTTTAAATCGAGGGGTATCTGTATCGGTGTACTATAGGGGCTGCAATTCCAATCCCCCCCCAAAAAAAAAAAAAAAAATGGGAATTTTTGCTTGTTATTAGAAATAATTTTTTTCGTCATTCCAGAAGAGTCACTTTTTCGACCAGTGGCTCACTTTCACAACACAAGGTCTTGGGTGTATTATAGGAAGTTATTGATACTCGAAGAATCGTTGACGGTGGGTAAGGATCCATCTCTTGACCCTGCGGGTATTTTGCACAACCCATGGGTTGGGTGTATTACAATATAGTAAAGGGGACCTTCATGCACAAGGAAGGGGTAGCAGTGGGTAATATTACACCTTTTGGACCAGAGGGTCACATGCACACCCCATGGGACAGAGTGAAGCATATGATGTTATAAAGGTCCTCGATACTCATGATAGCGGCGGCGATAGATTTTGATCCCCCTTGTGTACAAGTGGTTAACTTGCGTAATCCGTGGCGGAGGTGTATTATAATATATTGAATGAGTCCTTGATACTCAGGATAGTATTGGTGATAGATTTTGATTCTCCGGAAAAACCTGTTGACCGAGGTATATTTTTCAAAATAAAAAGGAGTCTCTTATGATAATTTCTTATCATACTATAGTTTGATTGTCTGTTACAAAGTAAATTTGAAAAAATGTACTTGATCAGAGATGTTTAACCTTTTAATATAATGGGCTGCATTGCCACTTGAATTATTTTAATGGTCCACATAACCTATTGAGTTAAATTTCCTGAAAAATGGTTAAATAAATCAAAACTATTCAATGTAAATTCTTTCAAATTTAGACCAAATATAAATAAAGGCCAAATTTAATTTTTCAAGGCAAAACTGCTTAAAAAACTATACTGCCAAACATGCTAGGGTTTCAGAAAATACAAGATACAGTCAAATATTTTTCAATGTTTGTTCGTATCTTGAGTGTTCTACGCGTTATGATGATATTGCGATAATTTTCCTAAAAAATACTTTTTGAAGTGAGAATGAATAGTGGGCATCAACTAAAAATCCAGCGGGCCGCAATGTTGCCCTTTATCCACAAGTTGGACATCCCTAAACTAGATTTTCAAATTGCTTGCAATGAAATATTATCTTAATCAAATCCATAATGATCAAATTGCTTGCAAGGAATTGTTTAATAATCAAATAACTCACAATCATTTTCCCTGACAATGTAAATGAAGTTAAAATTACCATTGACCACTCTATTGGATATTTTCTACGTTGCCTGTAACATATATAATCATGTCGACACCCCTGAAATTGGTTCCTAAAAGATCTGTTGGAACCGAAAAGAAAAAAATATTCATTCTCGGACCTAGTCTCAACACTAATATAATTGTATAATGGAGTGACTGTGCTCGTCTGAGCACTCAAATATATGTAGAGTCCTTCACTTGTAATTTTGAAATTCGTTTTTCAACAAAAAAATATATTAAGTCATTGTTGTCAACTATGCATGCAGGAATCTGTAAATAGGGAAGATGATCTTAAATGATATAATATTAAAATAAAATGATGACTGGCACGATAATAACTGATCATGAACTTTTGAGTATGGTATGTGGATTGGGATAAAGACGATCGAGGGAAACAACCTGACTGTCTACCAATGAACATTGTTCAAGTATACATTGTACAATGTACATCCTATGTGGTGTGTCAACACAAAAGCAACAATAAGTAAAATGAAAAAATCACAATTAATTGATTTACTTTCTCAATATTTATAAATTGACTTTTTTTCGCTCAATTATGGGCTCCATACTATAATTTCTGGTATCGGTTGAGATACCTAGGAATATTATTTATAGTCTGGATCCTTCATTTAATATATGAGACTTTTTTTAGTTCTGATATGGCCTTTCAAATAGAACTTATTTTATCATTTTTTCTATAAAGAATCGATAATTGTTATTCTCTTTAAGTTCAATTTGCGGCATCTACGAATAATTTATTAATAGAAACTGGTGTCAACATGGAACAATGTAAAAATGGAGTCCTACACATTTGTCAAGGAAGGTATGAAAGTTACGGCTCGTTACGAGGTTAGCAAATGGAACTAGGTTCTTAACATTGTTAAGTTTATCCCACAATAGTCAAGTAAGCTCTACTCAATCTCTAAATGTTAAGTAAGTCAATAACGGATGATGAGGACAAGAGGATCGAAGATATAGTTGGTGTTCTCTGTAAGTTTTAAATTACATCATTTTCATATTTTGCATGCCTAACTTTAAAATATTTTGTCGCAGTCTGTAAAACATAAGTATTCATATTGAAGGATTGACCTTTGATCATTCTAGAGTAAGAATGTCCAATACGTGGCCCATTTTCACTTCAAGTAGTATTTTGTAGCAAAATTGTCAAAATATAATCAAACCCCGTAGAACGCGAATATACGTAATACATAATACTGAACGTATTTTTGAAAAATTATCACTTTGGGGGGAAAAAAATAATGAGAAAGCATGCTCCAAAGTTATTATAAATTATGTATTTTAAACATTTTTTGTGCTACATTGACCTTTGACTTCGACCTCTCAAAATTTAATGACTTCATACTGTGACCATATATAATTTTTGTACCAAAGTAGATCAAAATCAATAAGAAACTTTTATCTTAATTCTAGTGAGCAACAAACAAACAAGCAAAATGAGGCAAAACCATATCCTCCGTTTAACTTCGTTGCCGGATCGAATTATATTCAAATGGAATTCAAGCTCACATTTGAAAAAGTGTTCCTTTGTATTGACGGACCACATGTATACAATATGTAACTATATAAAATAAATATTGTACTAATCTAATAGACTAAAGATTCATTCCTGCAAAAAGTGCACGAAAAGTAGCAATAATATTAGATCAATTTTTGTTGGATCAATGGGTAAAGTAGCCTTATTGACCTATGGACCCTTCCCCTATTGTCTAAATCGTTGTTTGTGGATTTTGTAGAGTATGATTTCTACTTTACATCTTTGCCTGATACTTGAGTAAACATTTACCTAAAGACTCAACAACAAAGGATAAAGTCAAATGGGAAGGCTCCATAGGGCAGTGAAGCATAGTTCTACTTTGCACGATACTCCACCAAAAATTGACCTAATTTGTACAAATTAAAATCACCTCTTAGAAATGAGAAATTTTCCGAAATTTAGAATGGATCATTCACTAGTGGGTATAACTAATATTGTTAATAAAATATGAAAATAAAAATATGAGGGCAATCCCATGTGTCTCTCCTGATGGTCCTAGCAGCCAGGGAGAAGTCGTTAGCGATGCTATTTATCGATTTAGTGGGTTCCTCATTGATCTTCTTCTCCAAGCTGGACAGGAACTCCGAATCCCTCCTTAAATTGTACCTTCCACTTCCTGCTTTCCTGGACAAGTGTTCTCCATCATTCTTTATTTGGGCACCTTATAACCCAGGCTTCTGGAGAGGAGATAAGAGATAAACTGTCTTTTGGCTTTTTGCTCACTCATGATGACGAATAATTTATTATACCTAATTTGTTGATGCACAGAGGATGGCCGAGCCAGAATGTCAAAAAATAATCCTTAAACCTTCCCGTATAAATGAGAAAATTAACATTAATTAAAACTCCACGTTTTGCTGCCAACCCCTGTATAATACAATGTTGTCAACCCCTTTCATATCCACATTCATTGTATAGTCAATTTGAAAAAAAAATCCCTTTCTTATATTTTTAAATAATTATCCGTAAGTTTAAATTTAGCATGTTCTTTAAAATTATAATTACTTTTTTTTTACAAAATTTCAGATGAAAAGTTGAGAATATCCGGATTTGTGAAATGAATTTAAAAAGAAACATACTGAACAAAATTGTTGGCTCCACCTTACAACTTTGTACCAATAAAAACAAAAAAAAATGGTTACCAAAAAAAAAAGGAGAAAAGGTTCACTTTATACGGATTTTTAACTTCATCTTTCTTCTATGCAAAGTATTGTATGTACCTATTAAAAAATTGGTATTTGAGATAATGTTGACTATATTCGGAGTTGACTATATAAACTCTTTTTACTATCAACAAAGTATCCAACCAGGAATGTCACTCTGAATTTTATAATAACCCTAAATGTTCTCTCATACATTTAAGTCCTTTGCAAAATTACAAAATAAAAAATTATTTGATCAATGAATTATTGAGAGACATAGAACAATAATATTTTTTGAATTTAATTGCGCATCTTTTATTAGGGTTCTATTACTTTAAAACTTCTGAATAAAAATTATTTAAAGAGAAATACAAATATCAGTGGGTATTAAAATTCCGAAGATCGGTTTATTCAGTGTATGAGCAATGAAGGACGTCACCTATCTTTCAAAACTATATTTTAAAAAAAATTAAATGTGTATTGTTCTTATGAAACTAAAATAATAATTTTTTGATTTATAAAACTTGTTTTATTGCCTATAAGAAAAAGGAAGTTATGTTGTCGTTTCCTGTATTAATAATTACTTCCTATCAAAGTAATTCAGCTATACTATTAGTTTATAGAGAAGTAATATTATTGTATAGTATCATATTACTAACTAACTGAGTACCTTTCTTGTTCCCAGACTTTATTGTATAATTTATAGATAATGCTTGTGCATATACTTATTTGGCCAATCCTTAAACGTGATAAGCAAAAACAACAAACGTATTTCACTATTCAATTCCTTAAACATTTTATAGATTTATAATTATGTAACTTAAAGCTTTATGTTTAAAAAATGCCCTCTTTCATCCTTAAATTTGAATAATAAATGGTATATAGGTTGAATGTTTGCCTCAATAAAGTGATCAAATCATCATCACTATAATTTCAATAAAATAATGTCTGAAAATTGAATTAAAGGATGGTTGTATTCGTTCCGCACCTTGTGCATTATTAAAGATAGGATGTTCTAAATCTTCTTGAGACTTAATCAAATGCAGACAACTTTAAAATGAACTTAAAACTAATGAAATTTAATTGGATAACCTTGGAAGGAACAAATGTCAAAAGTACGATATGTTAGTTAGGTATATTTTCCTTTTTCTACGAACTAAAAATTATCGATATCGTTCTTAACCTCCCAAAAAGGCATTCAATATATATACATATATTTTGTATAAAGTAATTAAAATACAAAGGTTTTATTAGTCAATACATGGTTTGTCGAGATTGCAGGTTATTTATTTAACTCTTTAAAGCCTGAATATTGAAACACCAAAATAAAAAATAAACATTCATCTTCATTTTCGGATATAGGTCTATGAAGAATAAATACTTCTTAAAATTCAAAATTTTCTAGAATTTTCAGTTATTTTTTGTGATGTTACCATATGACAAAATTTGGCATACTAAATATATGTTTTTATTTACCATGCTATTAAATGAAATAATGTCTTTCCCTTATATGGCAAAGACCTATATTCCATTTTGTGCATATTGTTCTTGTAAAGCCATTTATACATCATTTGCATCTCTTTAATATAGTAATGTAGGTGATAAAGTCCGCTGAATCTTATTTAGTCCATAGGATGAAAACTGTTGAATTTCCTTCGGCTTGTTTTTGGGGATTCAGTTGACGGTCTTCGACTTCGAGCAACTTTTTTAAAGTGACTTATGAGGTACATTGCAATGTCATGCTTTAAATTGAATAAGGAAATATACTTTTCGTTTGAAGTGGGTAAAGTTCTACGGTATAATAACCATGCATTGACAATTGAAAGGTCAAGAAGGCAATAAAAATTTATCATGTACCATTTTCTTGATTTTATGTTTATTCTATATAAATCGATCGCACGAACTTGTTGTCTTCAGCAATAGTATTTGGCATGGCTATATTGATATGTAATATCCTTTTTCTATCCCATCTGTTTTCAGGTGATATTGGATCCACTCAAGTATAAGTAGAAATAATATAAACATACTTATAGTCAATCCATTTCAATCCCAGAATATTTTTTTCAAATTCAAATGTATAATCAAAACTACGGCTTCCTTTATTTCTTCGTATACGCATCTTTTAAACATAACGTCTAGTAACAATAAATCCATTGTTTTTTTCTTTAATTTCAATGTTTTATTTAGCAAAGTAAGGATTCTCTGATTCAGATAAAATGTCCACCGTTTTATTTTATTAGTTGAGCCATTTTGAATGTAGTTTCATAATGTCTCTTCCTAATAAACCCATTTCCCTATTGGCAAAAAATTGGGAGAGTCGATTTTCACAAACTTCTTTTGAGGCGAATTTTTCAATAACAAAATCATTGGCCATAGAGAGGAACATGTGGTAATCACTTGGTGCCAGGTCCGGGCTATAAGGGTGATGCGAAAGAACCTACCAGCCAAGCTTCCAGGGAGTCAATATCGATGTGGGTGGCCTGGCATTGTCCTGATTGAACACAATTTAGCTCCTATTGACCAAAAGATGGCCGCTTTTGGGCGATGGGTTCCTTCAGAAGGTACAATTGTTGAAAGTACAACTATAAATTAAGAGTTTGGTCATAGGGGAGCAGCTCATAGTAGATTATTCCCTCCCAATCCCACCAAACACACACCAAAATCTTCCTGGACGTTAATCTTATCATGGCTGCCGTTTGCACGGCTCACCATGATTGGACCACTACCGTTTGCGCTTGATGTTGTGGTAAGTACATGATTGTCTGTTACAATATACGAACCATAAACATAATATACATTTTTAGGCGCTAGGCTTACGATCTTGCATTTATCAAAGAAAAACTGTAAAAGATACCTGATTTTCTCTTTGCTTGTGTCCATCTTGGATGCTCGATTAAACAATACTGAGTCAAGCAAAAATAAAATTGTGGAAAAAGTACTTTTAATACGAAATATTATCTTTCTAATGCTAAGTAGCTTAACCCAACCGGACTTATACAACGCGAGATTCAGATTACTAAAGCTATATATGTGGAAAATAATATATTTCTATGTACTAGACCTATTATATCATGCAACATTTTTTTGTCATATGAATAGGTACGCCCTCAGAGGATGAATGACACAACGAATTTCAGAGTTGTAAGGGAAGATTCCTTATTCATACAGCGTATTACGACATTACCTCACTAAAGGGCTTCTCGATGTTTATCCTTCTTTTACCCTAATAGCCCTTATAACCCTGATTCTGAACGTTGATTGGTTGAACTAGAATCAACTTCTTATAAAATGGAAAGATTTACCAACCATTATTGAATAAAAATTCAATAATGGAAGAATTCCCAACTACCAACTGATTTTGGATCTTTCTTCTGTTTCTTTTCAGAGGAACATTTCCGTGATACAAAACGACGTGCTATATGCTAATAGAGTGCAGTCAAAAAGAATTAAGAGGGGGAATGATCCTTATGGAACTTTTGTATCTGACGTCAGCAATTTTGATGTTGGCTATTTTATGGGTCTAACCCAGTGACGTCCCAAGGTTAATAGAAATACAAGGTTAGACCATCATGTAATCGGGCTACTGAAATTTTTAATTTGATATACCCTACCGACTGCTAGGCAAGATAGTCATATTTTGGCGTCATAGAGTAAAAAACTAGTAGTCTAACAATAGAAGTCAAGCAAGGCGATATAGAGCTACTCTTAGTAAGAATTATACTTTATGACGTCACTATTAAAAAGAGTGGTGGAAGTCAAGGATCAGTTGGAAAAGCGTTATGGTATAGCCTTGTAGTTATATTAATCTTGAGATGTCCAAACCTTCTAATATAAAGGGCTGCATTCTCACTTGAAATATTTTAATTGGCCAAAGAAACCTATTATATTCAATTTCATCAAAATTGCGTCATAAAACCAAACTATATTGTATACATATTTATTTCGAATTTAGGGCAAATATAATTTTTCAAGGCCGAATTTCTTTAAAAAAAAGCAATCTGGCAAGCCTGTTCAGGTTTGTACGCAAGATTATATTTGGAGGGGGGCTTGGTCATTTTGAATTTTATCTTAAATTAAAAAATTTCCTCCGCTGTATAATTTGGTCGAAGCCCCTCCCCCAAAAAAAAAAAAAAAAAAACATTTTCAATATGATGCAATTTATTTGGATAGTGGAATCGGCCAGAAAGATCATGGCGATTTCTACTTCATTCTTTTTTTTATCTAACATATTTATATATATGTTACTCATATTTTAGAATTATTTTTTACGCTTCTACGTCCGTTTTAATATTCTTATTTAATATTTATTAGCTATACTAACAATAATATTTGTATATTTTCTTTTTACTAACTATAATATTTTAAAAATTGACCTTTACAGGCTTTAACTATCGCCGCTAGTCGAAAAAAATGTTATATTAATTATATTTACTCATGAAAAGTTATACTAAAATGCACAGTGAAAAATATTTATCCATACAAAAATAAAAAATACATTAAGTATTACGGACTTCAAAGAATATTCCTAAGTCAGGCGAAATAATTGAAATATTATTATGTTTACTTATACTTAATCAGTGAATCTAATTAATTAAAAAAAATGAAAACGGGATATCTCCTCAAAATGAGTTAAGGTGTTAAAAAATACCCTAAAAGACCATTTGTTTCATCATGGTTAATAAAGATAGGGATCCCTCGCATATAGTATCATAGTCTTTAGATATTTTGCCGGATTTAAATATGCAATGTTGACAAATTGGGGAACACCTTTGAGTAAATAAAATGTATAATTTTATTTCAAAAAGGATTTTATGGAAATGTGCATATATAAAAACATAATAAAAATAAAATAAACTAAATATTAACACAGTTTGGGATAAGTGCCCCAAAAAAGGGCTTAACTAACAATGAACCATATTTGATTAGAAAACGTCTTTTAATTATTTTGGGAGGCGGAATGAAAAGTACAATATTTTATTTAATTAAAAGTCAAATCATATTAAAATTGAAAAAAAAATACAGGGATGAGTAGCAAAACGTGGATTGTTAATTAATGTTAACTTTCTCATTAATATATGAAGGTTTAGTGATTATTTTTTGACATTATGATTCAACATTCCTTTCTGCATAAATAGACTACCTTAAACATTTCGTCATCTCGTCATCATGAGTGAGCAAATAACCAAAAGGCAGGGCATCTCGGATCTCTTAGATGCTGAAGTTGAGGAGGCAAGAATTATAGGGATTGTGAAGGACCTTATGAGCATGGTGTTCAAGGTGGCCAATATTAAGATTTATTAAGAAGACTTTTCCAGGAAATCAGAAAATGCAGGGATTGTCCTTATACACAAGTTCCCCACACCGTCTTTTTTAAGTATTTCTAAAGCAACCTCTGGAGTCCACGTTTTCTTCCACAACCCTGTATATATCAGTCCAAAAATTTGAAAATAAATATTGAACCCCCGTTAAAGAAAAATTCTGGTCACTTCATGAAGGTTTCTAATTTAGCAATACCTTCAAATTATCTTACAATTAGTATAAATATGGGCCTCATTGATGCAATAATCAGGAACAGGTTTTAGGGAATTTTATGCAATGTTGATACGACATATTTTCTTTCTGTTTTTTTTTTCCTTTCTGTTTGTTAAGTTTGTGTGAAGTATGATGAAATTAATATCTGGTAAACTATTTTAGATTATTTATAAGGCAGTTCCCCGTCAATTAGCATCATGCACCATCGAATTATTTATTTTTAATTATTAGAATTAAAGATAGTAGATTTCTCTTTTAGCACGGCGAGGTAACATGTAAGTAGAAGTACATTAAAATCATTAACGTAGCTACCCTTAGAGGTAATGCTGGCTTCTAGGCGGCAGGGGAAGGCCTTGCACCCGCTGCGGATGTAGTAATGGATGATAATGGCTTTGAGAGCATCGGTGTTTGGATGACGGACACTGCAAGCCTTCCTCTCGACATACACAAAAAGGTATAGTTGAGGGGATGGCATCAGGGCTGAAGGGGGGCCAAAAGTGTCAAAAAAGAATTTATAGGAACTCAAAAAATTAATTCAAAACTCATTCAAAATGCTTTCCCCCTTTTTTGATAGTTTTCTGGACAGTCTGACGTGAAACCCAGATATATCTTGCATGGGCTCACATGGAGTTTACGGGATTGGCCTGGGCGGTTTTTTTAACTTCTCTGGGTCCAGTTTGACCTTTTTGACAGACCCCTTCTACTTTTACAAAATTTAGAACTTTGGGCGCCGTAAACGGTGGTCCTGGAGACGACCAACTCACGTTCAAGTCTCATTTTTTACACTTGTAAGTAAGCTAGAGAGGAAAGGTTTTTTTGTTGTTTTTTTTGTAACTAATTGTTTATTCTTTAATATATCGAACCATAAATTAATTTCAATCATGTAACTTTCATGAATGGTTGAATTAGTAAGTGGTCGGATTTTAATGCAGCAATTGGTATAACAAGGACGTCTAGCCTGTAGTTGCTCAAATGTCGATCCTCAATTCTACTCCTACTCCAACCAGGACTCATACTTATTACTCCCTAGCAAGCCCTCATTGTTACTTAGCGTCTTTCATGAGCACACACTGTTTATTACTTTATATGTACTTATATTTTCCCTTCTCAAGATTTATGTATAATGATAACAGCTTTATAAATAAAAAAATTATGTTCAGATTGCAACTACATAAATCGTTTCCGCTTTCTAAGACTATTTCATACAATTCTAATCATGGCTGCTAAGAAATTAAAACTAATTTGTTTCTATATATAAGTTCCTTATGGAGCAATCTAAAAAAATCATAGTGGATTGGTCTCAATTCACTTTCAGTAAAGACCGATTCTTTAGATGAATTATTGATGACGTCATGTGTGGTTCAAAATTGTGAATATCGACCTTCAATAACGCCATATGAAGTAAAATGCGTTGCATAAATTGAGACCGAAAAAAATCGACTCACGGTTTGAAAACGATTAAACTTCGGTCTACAGTCTGAGATCGGGGTGTAGACCAAAATTTTGGTACAAGTCGGTCTAGAAAAATCCCCTTAGACCAACTGAAAAAAGTTCGGTCTTGGACCGAGTCTTAACACTAATATGTACATTGTATATACACACTTTGAAGAAGGAAATATACTTAGGGGTCAGGAACCTTACATACTCTCCTTAAAGTTCGTGTTTATAATGTAAGGATAATTATTCATTCACTCCCTCATTATCGATTCAAATTAACCACACCAACCAACTTCAAGGATCTAAAATAAAAATAATATATAGTTATTTTTGTAATAGAGATATCAACGAATTAGAAACCTCCATAATAACTTGCTCTATATTTAAAGTAGGGGTGTACCGATGCATCAGAATCGGTATGAATCGTACTTTTTTGAAGTATCGGAATCGGCTCAATAATGACTGATACCTATCCATAATTATTTATATAGATAATATGACTTATTTGAGCTCATTTTTGGACATAAAATTAAGGTTATAAACCAATAAAATATCTAGACTAGACGACGTTGCTCAAACAATTTCAAAAAAATAAAAGAAGGCGGGGAAATATATAGAAATATTATACAAATTTGCAGGTTTCTATAAGAATTTACTTGAAAGTAACAATTTAGTGCCCTTTATATTTGAATTGTATCATGAGTTGTTCAAAAAGTACGTAGCGGTGGGAGTTGGGTTGAACAATTTAATCTAAAACCATTAACTTTTTGACTAAATATTTCTTTTTTGTACGTTTCTTAGAATAATATTGCTTATAAAAGAACTGAAGACGATTCCATATTTTCTGAGGGAAGTTTGAGTCATCAGTATCCGTCCCCGATCCACTAAAAAAGACAAGAGTCCAGACTTAAGTACTGGTTTATACATATTTCAATTCCTAGGGCATGGATATAATACTCAGTTGGGGAACTGGACAGTTCAAGACCATTCGATCTCATGTGGGCCGAACCAGTAAAATAATAGGAAATAGCCTTTTCTTATTATCGTAAGTAATTTTTTTTTAGCAGTGAGGCAGTTGCAATTAGATCAGAGGCCAATGGGCAAACTCCCTAATATGAGTCAACCAGAAATTAATTCACTTATGAGCACGAGGAGAAATTTTTTTTTTTTTTTAAATTTAAATTCGTTAGCAACTAATTATGATAGATAAATTTAGGATTTGTTTTTTCACTATCTATAATTTATAAAAGGTTAAACATTAAAAACAGTAAACAATTTTGTCATTTTTTTAAAAATTTCTCTATATATAAGAAGGAATCTGTTTTGAAGTCGTCCATAAAGATGATATCGGAACAGGAATTGGCTGAAAATTTGGTATTAGTACATCACCTAATTTAAAGTACACTAGTTTAATTAATGGAGGTAGATTTTGTTATTGATGAGGGTTTTTGTAATAATGGCGTACTTGAGGTTTGCCTTTTATTCAAGAATATTTTTTTTATATCGACAAACATGGCTGAAGTTAAAGGAAAAATTATGTTTTTAATATCCTTTTGCGGAAAATTACCCATAGATATCAGCAGGGGTTTATCAATCAACAGAACGTCAGCTCATTAGATTATAATCTGGTATATAATTTGTGGAAATGTTTTTATTAAGCCTGATCAAGCAAGAAATAAATATTCCTACACAGGCTGTCGTGAAGGCCATCAAAGATCAAATTATATAAATTCCCACTGTATAATTAGAAGAATAGTTTGGTACATGGATATGGGAAATGAGAAGCAATTGATCCCTCCAATTAGGGAATTATGGGATATTCTGGGATTTTTTTTTTTTTTTTTTTTTTTTAAATATAGAAAAAAAAATCCAAAATCCAAATTTGTAATGAAGTTTCAATTAATTATTAATATTCGGGTTCTCCCCCAGAAAGATTTTCCTCTCCAACGCCTATTTATGCAATGTAGGTATAGGGATGGGAAAATTGTCGAAATCTGAGTGTACATTAAAAAGAAAAGTAATATTTTGCAAATTTGACAGATAACAGATACGTTTCAATATTCAAATATGGATAAATAATTAATAAGAGCAATAATATCTTTCAGATTACACTTTTTTTAAATGTGTGTTTACGAGGATTTCGACACTTAATACATTCATAACAATGATTAGAGTTGGTTCTAGGAAAATTACTCCTGGGGGAAAATTGTACTAAAGAAAATTAACTGAGTGGAATACAGGTGCGCATGTCTAAAACTGAACACTCCTTTAAATTTTACGTCATGCACATATTCGTGATTTTATTGGATTGAAACCAGTCTATACTTCGAGGCAAGGGTCTTGACTAGTCATAAACAAAACTCTAGCAAAATCTAAATAGCAACAGTGAAACAACAGCCGATAATATGGAGAGACGTCGAGTTGCAATTTTGGAACTTTCCGCACGGGGGAAAACTCCCACTGAAATTGCCAAGGTTCTTAACTGCAGCCGCACCACCGTTTACAGCGTGGTAGCCAAAGAAACTCCTGAGGCGACCACAAGATCTAAGTCAAGACTTTGAAGGTCAGACCAAATGGTTGCTCCCGTGAAAAAGTCTGTCGAGGACAAGAGAGGCAATGTCGCCGTCAGCGGCCTCTCCAGGACCATATGCCGGCTAGTTAAGAAAGATCTTGGCCTTAAGGACTACAAGAGAACCCCTCGTCAAGCCATCAAGCCTGTAGACAAGGAAAAAGGCCTAAAATTTAAAGGAGTGTTCGGTTTTAGACGCGCACACCTGTATACCCATTAGGATAACTTCCCGTCATTTACAAACAAAACTATAATACTACGGTCAAAATCTTGTTTTGCACAATAGTAGGTCCATCAAGCAGGTTAAAAAACTCCATTGTTACTTCACCATGCATTTAGGGCCCTCCCATTTAGGGTACACACGGTCGTTGCTAAACATCGTCTAAAGGCACATTCATTTTTTTAAATATATACATCCCCTTTCTTTTCTCCATGAATCATTGTTATTTCTTTTGAAAATTTCATTTATGGAATCATACATCAAGACAAACTTTGCTTTTAAGGATTTACTTAAAAATTCAAAAATGGATTCAAAACTTAACAAAGAAAATACTTGGTTTATTTTGTCGTTCAAATTGGCTTTTATTAGATTATTATTATTTTTATTTAGCAGAGTCCCCATAACACTTTTCAAGCCATTGCTTAGCTTGAACGGTATTTTCCCTATAAAGAAGCAGTGTAAAGTAAAAACACGATTTTTTTTTTTTGATCCATTGTTTTGGAGACAAGAAAAGTAGCGTCACACTTAGCACAATAAATAACAAACTAAACAACAAACTTTCATGAAATTTTGACAGCTGTCTTTTTAAAGGTGGTACACACTGAAAATAAGATAAATTAAAAAATAAGTAGTGCCATTGATATGTGAATCCCGGGGTTTTTTGTCCATGTATTATGCACATTTAATCAAGGGCGTGTGATTACCAAAGAGGTTATTTGTGTGAAGAAAAAACTAAGTATAGCGATTAAAAAATGAAAAAAAAAAAACGATTAATGCGTGTGCTCTTCCTTCCTTTTTGTTCATTATTTAATCAGTCGTGGGTGGGTTAACATCTCTCTCTAAAAGAAAAATAAATATGAATGATATAATATCTTCCCTGTATCATTATCATTTTAAATATATCCTCTTTAGAGCAGTTATTCATTTTCTCCTCCAAAATCATCAAACAAGCAGCTGATATTAACAAAGGTCTTAATTTAGGTGTACCTTATTTCTCGCTCACGCGTTCTCCTTGCGCTCTTACAAAAAAAAAAAAAAAAAAAAAAAAAAACTTGAGTGATGACTAGAGATGTGAAAAGGCACGCATTTTTAAGAGTGCAATGATACAGTTGTACAATTTATTTGTACAAGTTATAGTTGTGATATAATAACTTGTACAAGCCAATTGTATGCATTTTCCCATCTTTAGTGTTGAGTGAACATAATTTAGATCCATGTTTTTTCTTCCATTTAGTATTTCAATGACTTGTCTGTCAAACCCAGTTGTAAGACTATGTAGTTTACAGTATTATAAACGGGCTGAAAGTAAAGATAATTAATTATTTACTTTGTATGTGAGGTATTGGTTGTGTCGAGGTTTTTTCAAGTGGGGAAGTTGAGCAGTATGAAAGGGGCCTCACACTTAGATGCCTACTAAATGAGAAAGGAAGATTTTTTATTTTATTTTTTTATAATACCTGTTGTTCAATATGAAGGTGCTCCTTTATAATAACTGTAAAGTACTTAATCTACGTGATATTAAGTTTTGAGCTCAGTCTGAAACTGATAAAAAAATATTCGCTTCGGTTATGAGTGATTTTTTATAAACCAATTTGAACCAACATTTCGGTTCAAACTGTACATCTCATAATGAATACGGAAATTTAATTGTTTTCAAATACCCTATATAATGAAAATTCAAACACTGCGGATTTTGCATAACACGGTTTCAAACACGGCAGATTTCGAATAATGCAGCATTTGGAATTATTCTGACTCCCAGTATAGTATGGTATATTCCTCTCACAAGGTATTTTTTTATATTATGACAATAAATTATAAAAACTATATATTAAGCTAAAAAAGAATTTATTAGTTGTCAATAGAAGTTTATAATTTTGTATAGGGGGAGGGGGGAGTGTCATAACATATGTAAGCTAGTCTTTTGTATTTTTCTTGCTGTCAACTGTTAATTATTATTTAGAGAATAGTTACGTATATTGATAATTTTATCAAATAAGTATCCATTACAGGGTATTAAATGACACGATTTTTAAACAAAGCCCCTTGATTGATATAAATGAATATATAAGTCCTAATCCAATGTAATACCTTTTTTGACTTCATAATATGTAGAGTCTGCTGCTTTAATTTCAAATTTAAAAAAAATAATAATTTTTGTACAATTAATAGTCAGCTAATATAAATTAATCAATAAAAGCTCACAGGGAAATACCTTATAACTTTGTTTATTTAAAAAAACAAGCCTTGATAATTGTAGCTTCATGTTCACTATTTTAAAACACAACTGACGTCATCAAAAATTTATCAATAGAATCGGTCTTGACCAGTAGTTTCCAAACAATGGCAAGGGGTCATTAATTTATTTTGAGCCGAATTTGTATTTCATATAAAACACGGTACAAAACGGTGTCCGGCAAAATGATTGTGGTAAAAAGGTTGCGGACAAAAACGTTGGGGTAAAATCGTTGTGTGGTAATATCGTTGTGTACATTATCATTGTGAGACAAAACTGTTGTGAGTAATATCATTGTGAAGCAATTTGATTATGAGCAATATGATAGTGAGTAATTTCATTGCAAGACAATAATATTGTGTGCAATTTCGTTGCAATTTACATTATATTCAGAAGATAAAACTATTGCATGATAAAGAAACATGCCAGAATAGACCCTTCTAACATCCAATAATAAACCCCGACCCACAGGCTGGGTAGGTGAAGTGCTGGTCCCAGAAGCAAGTTGAATTTATGCGCCACCGCTTCCTTCAGCATCAAGGTACCCTTCTAATATTCCAAAATGTACCCTGGCCCCAGGCTATATAGGTAAAATGCTGTGCCCCAAAGTAAGTAGCATTTTTCCGCCACCACTTCCCTGGGCATCAATGTATTCTTCTTAAATCCAAAAATAAACCCTGGCCAACAGGTTGTACTGGGCCCTTAGGTAGTTTAAACTCCACTACCGCCGCGTTTGGAAGCACCAAGGAACCCTTCTAGCATGCTATAATATATGCTGTCCCACAGGTTGTGTAGGTGAAATGCTGGGGCCCCAGACAAGTTGAATTTTTCCGCCGCCACTTCCCTGGACATCAATGTACCCTTTTTATATCCCAAAAATCATAACTGTCTCACGTCATTATCTTTATTGTATCGCGCAACTTTTCATCTATAGAAAAAATAGAAAAAAGACCCAAAATCATTGGTAGTTAGCAATAACTCTTCGTAACAATGGAATTATTATTCAAATTGTAGTAATTGTTTACAGCTTAAAAAGAAATAATTTTAATTTAACCAATCAATGTTCAGACTACTGATTAGACGAAAAGAAGTAGAAACATCGACAGTTGACAACAAAATACAGTGTACATTTTTGGGTTGTGAGGTAACTCCGTATGAACCATCACAGTAGAATATCATTTCTCAAGTTGTAAATGCCAATCATTAATTCAAGAAAACAAACAAATGTGACGTCATATACTGCCTTTTTTAACTGATACCTTTGTTCAATCCTTCGCACATCTTGTCGTTTCTATGTATTTATTTCTCTATGATTTATCCCAACAAAACTCTAATGATCTCAGCCTGGTCTTAGATTTGCAGACCGAAGAGCTATTCTAGTACTATTAAATTTTGCTCACTCTGAGCAAATTTAATGGAATGATATGATATTTTAATGGAGTTTATTATATTTAAAAATATTTAAATATATGTTTATTACATATTTCATATCAAAGCCACATTAAATATGGTTCACCTCTGTCCTTGGACCAATGTAAGTGTAATACTTACTACTAAAATGGTATGAAAACTCATTGCAAATCGTACAACAATATCTATGAAAAAGTTCATATCATTGAAGATATGCTTTAGTCTAAAAAAAGAAAAATAGGAAGATTATATATGAAAGAGTTTTAGAATGGAAAATGGGAGCATTTAATTATTTATTCACTTTTAGTTTATAATTAATTAATTTGTTCTTCATTTATTTACATATTTGTTGAATTATGTGGTTGTAATGAATTATTAACAATTTAATAAATAAAATATGTTGTTATATTTTATCTATCACATTGAAGGAGCTTTATAATAACATAAATCGGTCGCCCACAGTAATGCTCACTTATAATATTTATTAATATGTAGATTGTAGGCATATGCTTGTATACTCAATATATATATATACATTTCCTCATCTCTTTTCCTAAATGATCAAACAAGGCTAAGTTGTGAAATTCGTTAAGTTGTATACGTTACATATAAAGGAAAATGGATCAACATTTAATGTATGAAGGTTAACTATACTATGTTAATTAAGAGGATTGAATGAAAGTATACCGGGTGTAAAGGAGAAAAAAAACTAATTTTTGTTGTCAGCTGTGGATTCACTCATCTCACTTAATACGTCATGGCTATTTCATAATTTTTAACAAATAAACAAAGTAATAAGTTATTCAATACTTATGTTCCCTTTCCAAAAGAACAGGAATATAATTTCTTGTTGAACCCCTTCCTTCATATAATGTATATATATTGGCCATTTTATTATTAACAAAGCCATTGAGTCAAAAATGAGCTTCATCACTGATGCTGATTTTGCGATGAAAATCAGCATCAGTGATGAATTGTTATTTTGATAATAAATTTTGATAATTTCCTATCACTGATCAAGTGTATAATGCTAAATGTATAATAATGAAGTTTCTAAATGCCAAAGGAAAAAAGAAATATGGATTCGTTTTTTCCCTGACGGAAAAAAAATTAAGTGTCCCTAATGAAAAATCCTTTATAATTGAACAATTAAAAATGGAAAAATACCCTCAATGACGTCTCGAGGGATGGATTTTACCTTCTTTAAGGACTGAAAAGTGATACTGGACTGTACTGCAGTCTTCGGTTTTTAAATAAGAATCGATACAATCCTAATGAAGACTGTTTGTAAGTATTTACGGAATAGATTTGATGCTGTTCGTGCAGCCAATAGAGACTATATTGAGAAAAATGTACTCCTTTTCGTCTTATATTTAAAATATATTTATATACAAATTATCAAACTCCATGTATTTATTTTCTACGTTCTGTTATTCTGGACGAAATTAAAGTTTAAAAAATTTCAGTTACACCCAGTAAACCATACCATGTTAAACATAATTATTCTTGATCTTTAGCAAATTCATTGTAAGATTAATGATGATTAGTGTAGAAATTCTTGAGTATTTCTTTATAAACAATAGGAAAATGATATAATTCTTTAAAAAATATAATTATAATATGTATTTAGATTTACAAAAAGTGTTTTGTTTCAATAATTCTTTCTCTGAAGAAGTGAAGGAAGATTAAATCACTTTATGCCCATGGTCATAATAGATGAGATTTATTTTGCATAATTTGCATTTATTTTTCGTACCCCCCATATTTTATACGTGATCATTGAACCTAGCTCTTTAATTGTAACAAATATATTCTCTACCTCCTTCAATCACGAATCGTTTGAGCTAGTCAGTTCAGCATTGTTGTCGGGCGCTGGATCATTATATTTCAATATGTGTTCCCCTATTATGTGGTTCTTTTGGCGTATTTTTTCTAGCCTTTCCAGTAGACTCCGAAGACATCTTCTTCTCCAGGGCATGAAAGAAAATTTAGAGTGAGAGTATTTATTTGGAAACGACACGTAGTTTTATTTAACAAATCCATAGACAACTGTTTAAAACTATTTTATTCTCTTTTCGATACTGTCGTGCAATTTTTACAGAAAAAAAAAATGCAGGGATTTGAGTGACGGTTTCTTGTCATGCAAAACCTATATTGCATATTTAACTGATTTATTCTGTAAATTAAATTATTTAAATTTGAAATTACAAGGAGATGATATAAGCTTAAATAAGGCAAAATCTAAAATATGTACTTTCATTGAAAAGCTGTGTTTTTCCCAAAAAAACATTGGTCGTCAGAATAAGTCTCATTTTCCAAGTCTTAAACTACAAACTGATGACACTAACACTTCTATAGATGATGATCTCTTGATATATTGTGATCATTTGAAATATCTGCAGAATGACATGATTGAAAGATACCAGGATATCATAAATATGGAAATACTAGACTGTGTGCTAAATCCATTCATTGATGTTTGTTCAAGCGACACTAATTTTGTAATGCAAAAAGATTTAATTGCTTTAAAAAAAGATTTTGAATTGAAGCTTCTCTTCAAAAAATCGTACACGGATTTTTGGTTGCAGAAAGAAATTCCTGAAAGATATTCAAACTTGTGGAAGGCAATTAAACTTTATTTCCTTGCTTTCCCATCCTCTTACATGGCTGAAAGAGGATTTAGTGCAGTTTCCAAACTTCTTACAAAGCAAAAAAATCCCCTTCAAATTATAAAAAGGGGAGATGTCAGACTAATTCTAAGTAGCATCGATCCTAAAGTGAGTGAGCTAGTCAGAACACACCAGTGCCATCCATCTCATTAGAAATTTTAAATAAAAGCTGATTTTCTTAAACACTTTTTTATTACAACAATAAAATTGATTTAGTTGTATATATCTTGCAATTTATAATATACAGTTGTATAATCATTAGGACTATGAAAAATCATTCAATTATTCTACCTATTTTTGGCTACAAAAAAGAATCTCTGACCTCTATCCAGTATTATCGAACAAGGTAAAGATATATTTTATTGTTTTTCCAACATCATATTTGGTAGAACGGGCCTTTAGTGCAGTTGTCTAGATTCTTTCAATGCAAAGGTACAAATTTAGAATTACCGAATGTAGTGTAAATACGTCATCTTCTTAATGAGTTTCAACCTGCTGTGAAGAAACTAATATCCCTACACCAGGTACACCAACCACATAAGCAGGAATTGTGAAAACCGATGGTTAATTTATTTTTCAAAAATATATTTTGTGTTTAGTTCATTGATATGTTGTTTTCATTTTGGAAGGAATGTATTTAGGGGGGATGCGCTAGAAGTTTACATGGAAGCCAGGGTGGCGCTAGCCTGAAAAAGTTTTAGAAACCCTGATCTATATTATGTATAGGATATGTGAAAATGCGCTAAATCCTCATGAGTGTAAATCAGAAAGAAAAATATATGTTGGTAAGTTTGATCTACGACATATCTGTTGACAGAGATCACTAGTATTGTGTCGATCCTTGTTTAGGACTGACAACTACAGTCCATCCAGTTCAGACTTGGTTCAGTCCAGCTCAGTCATGCATATCAGTTCACAACTTACTCCATTTTATTACTTATTTATTAATCAGTTCTAATACTGACAGGACTGACAACCTTAAGGACTGGTCCTAAGACTGGACCGAATAAATAAGGACTTACACAACCATGAGATCTCGTTTGAAATCATTAAGGGTGCCTTATTGCAATGAAAACACACATTTTAGAAATTAAATAAGGAAAATCGGTAGTTGCGTCTGCTCTTTCTTCTGTTTGTTCATCATTTTCTAGGTTATGGTGATGTTAATTTCTCCCTCTGAAGTAAGCATTCTCACCATCTTTTTTGTGTTAACTGTTTTAAAAATGAATAATAAAATAAATATATTTGAAGTTGAATAAAATAATAATATTTTCCATGTACTAATGCTATTTTAAGATTCTCCTCTTTAGAGTAGTAATTCATTCTTTCCCAGCCTACTTTTATGTTATACCATCATATATATACTAACGAAAAGTAAGTTTTGCATTTTTTTTTACATTTTTTGTCAGCTGTAAATGTTTCTGCTCCTTTTCTACTTATCAGTGTTCTGAACGTTAATTGGTTGAATTAGAATAAGTTCTTTTTATGCTATGAACAATTCTCGACACTTATTGAATAATAAAATAGTTAATATAATATAGCTGGTTAGAATTGGCTAACTACCAACTGATTTTGGCATTTTCCATTTACATGTTGTTACCTGGAAAGTGCCAAAATCAGTTGCAATTATGGCCAGGATACACTCTTGTGTAATCCATGGGATTAATCAACTCAAAAGTAGGATTTATTCATACTACAACTTTTAAATGATAATAAAGATAATGTCATTTGATTGCATTAAACGGGGTAAAAGACATGAGTGTGCAAGTACATAAAAAACATGATAAATAATAAATATATTTATTCAAGAACAATCGATATGATTTGTTTTTTAAAAAATGAGCATTTATATGTCATTCATAATTAACATGTGAATGCAAAATCTTAAGGACATCAATTATAATTATTGTACTCCTTACAAATCAAAGATGCATACAAGGTTATCATTTGTATTGGTTTATCACGAATAATAATATTATGTAAAATGCTCAGACTAGGTGAGTCAAAATTATTAAATTAACCAGTAATTTTGACAGTACGCTCGAACGAATATGATAACCATTGTAAGATGAATAAACTTTTTTAAATATCGCATATTAACAAACTGTGCTGTATAAAATATGTCCAACATATCTAATAATTAAAGAAACGTAAAATTAGCGTGGTAATTCTGACAATTTGAGGAATATTTGGGAGGAGAGCAGCTTAGCTGTCATACAGCTTTATTAGATCAGCTGCAAACAGCAGTGAGAGGTAGGAAATAAACACAAATCTCACTCCGAATGTAGAAAGGACATATAGGCTGGAATTACTTCGATGTCAACTCTCTATTTTAATGCGAATTCAACAAAAACTGACACATATAACTAAGTTTGTTTCCGATTCAAGTTCAGAGGTTCTATCAGTCCTGGTATCAGTCCTTTCATTTCAACGGTTTCGGTCTCGGTTCCGGTCTTCGGCCTCGGTTCTTTTTTAAACAGGGTCAGTTTGGTAACAAACACTTAAAACAAGAGGAGTTGCTAGAAAATTCGGGCCCGGGAAATTATATTAGATACAAACATGGCCGCAGCTACTTTATATGTAGAGTGCGTAGTGCTCCAAGTTCCAGAAAGGCACCCGAAAACTAAAGTTGCTTAAGACAATGGTTTTCAAAGTGGGGCCGTGAGGGGAGGCTAGGAGGCGATATAAGAAGCTCTTAGCTATTTGGAACTCATATAAAAAGAGGACTTAAAAAAATCATTGGGACACGCTGCAATTGCACACATAAAAAAACACCGAAAATTGACTTATTAATAAAAACATATTTATCTTTTATATTATATATTGTAACTTCTTTATAATCTGTATACATCTTACGGACAATGTGGAAAATCGGTCATTTTGCATAATGCCCGGGCAATATGAAATCCCGAGTAATCTATAAAATTTCCAATAAGGTGATCATTTTATGTTCATTTACATTGTCAGGTGAAATGAAACTTGGTAATTTGATTATTAAACAATTCATTGCAAGCAATTGGATAATTAAGGATTTAATTCAGATACAATTTAATTGCAAGCAATTTGATAATCTGGTGTATTTTCATAGAAATTTATATTGTATTAAGAGATTGTCAAGAGAGCCTCCATTCTACGTCTATGTGCTAAGTGCCCGTCAGAGCATTGTCCTGAGTATCAAGGATACCTTCGAATATATTATAATACACCCGGCTCAAGGGTTAAGAAAGTGAACCAATTGTCCACAAAAGGGATCTAAATCTATCGCAGCGGCTATCCTGATTATAAAAGACCCCTTCTAATATACTATGATACACCCCCTAGCCTACAGGTTGTGCAAGTGAACCACTTGCCCAAAAGTTGGATTATTAACCCCCCCCCCCGCTTCCCTAAGCATCAAGGACACCTTTTTATATCCTATAATATACCCGAGCCCATGGGTTGTGCAAGTGACCCGCTGGTAGAAAAGGTAGGTCATTAGCCACCGCTTCCCTGAGCATTAAGGACCCCTTTTCAATATCCTATAACTACCTAACCACCAAATGGTTTTAAGCAATTTTCTTTGTTTCTTTTAGGAAAAAAGTTTGCGTGGTACAATAAGGGTAACAACGTGTGTAGAGCTGTAGTATTCAATGACTTAGGCATGACTTGGCGTTTGACCTTGAGAAGTTGGGCTTGACTGTGGGCCATATCGACTCAAAGTTGTTTTTGAATAGCTCTTACACAGAAATGTTGCGATAAATTCAAAAAATTAGATATATTTCATTAATTTGTATCTATAATGAATAATAACTTGAATCTGGACTTAGGACTAAGTGGACTAGGGCTTGACTTGTATTTGGAAAAGGTGGACTCAAATACAGCTCTGGTCAGGGACATTAGTAGGGTTTTTCAATGGAGGTTGCCTTAATTTTGACAGCAATGAATAATTTATTTGTATCAAGTTGTGATCAACTAAGATAATTTTGACAACACATCAAGGGCGTCCGCAGGATTACATACCTTTTGTTAGGGGGGATTTGCTCCTCTCAAGGATTTGATCAAATGAAATTTTTCAGAAAATAAATCTTTGAAAAAAATTTATACACCTGTGTTCACATCAAGATTTGTCTTCCAAATCAATAATTTTTTCTGTGTCAAGACAAAAAAAAATCATATTTTTGTTTGTTTGGGAGGGGAGGCTATAGGCCCTCCAAACCCCCCTCCGTCTTGCGAACACCCCTGAACCCTTTGATTTTTACATATATTTCTACAAATTTGACAACAACATCTTAGTCGGGATGGGGGGAGTATAACAACACTTCCCCTTAGTCACGGACCTGAGAACTGTCCACTCATAAGTGTTTTTAAGCCCATAAAAGATGACCTTTGTAAAATAATGTGACTTCACTATCACCATTGAATTTTGGAGGGAAAATGGAGCATTATTTTTGTAGTATTATTTATTAAAATAACTGTACCCCTATATTATGATTTAAATTGACGAGAGGATATTATTTCGATGATTCATTGGGCGTTGTATTTTACCTGCACATCATTATGAATAACTCGGAATTGACAACACATTTTAAGATAATTATGTATTCATATGTGTTAGCCAAAGTAACAAGTTTAATGCAATAAATATTTAAGAATAAGATGAATTCTTTGTATGGATGCAGTATACCCGTATCTAATGAAATAAAAAGGTAAACATTTAATGATTCATGAGTAACAGTGAAGGGTTCTTTCCTTTTAGAGCAATATATACATATATATATATTGATGAATAGTACTAGAGTATTAAGATGAACTGCGTGGATACTATATTAAGTAGGTAGAAAATATAGAATATAATAAATAATAAGACGACAACGAAGAAGAAGGTAGGATTTGGTGGAGTGGAGTAATAATACTCTAACACTAGTGATAGAAAATATTAAGGAGTGAGAGAAGAGGCTATACTTCAGCACTACAAGACGTGTGTAAAACATTTGTATGTGTAATGTGAGTAAAGAGAGTGAGTAAAAGAAGGTGGATGTCGACGATGAATGACGATTAAATTTCAAGGTAAAAATGGTGGACTGAAAGTGAATGGCTCGCGCGTTGCGTTCCGCAGCCCAGGTTAACACAGGTTGTTCTCAGTATTTGTGTATGGAGTAGCAGTTTACTCCAAACCACTCTGCCACGGGTTGTACCTCTCCTACTCTTCACTCCAGAATTAGTTGGTTGTTTCTTCTCCTGTGGAAGAAGAATGAGCATGCCTTGATCAAGGCACTCCATTTCTTCTAAAAATGATTCCTCTGGGCAAAGGGCCCTTTCTACTTGTAATTTATTTTCTTAATTTGGGAGAATGTGCGGATTTAGTGATTCGAATCCCAACGGACTTGTCCCAACAGGACGGGTTCTACCGACTGAACTATCATCCCAACACGGGCTACCCCGCAGCCAATACCACTTTTCGACCTTCAGATATTTCGGAGGTCATTGAATTTTCCAAAGGACTTCCTGGGACCAAGTATGACTTCCAACTCTACTATTCCAATTCCACGATTGAGGACTGGCTTTCCTGGACAGCCTCCATCACCACAGTTCCTGATCCACCTTCCAATTTATCCATCAATGTTGTGAGTGGAAAAATCGCCCTCATTGATTGGGACCCTCCCGTCATTGGAGGACACTCCGGATTTAAGTTAAAGGTGATTCCCTTGAGTGAACCATTGAAAAGTGTGCGAAGTATTTTTATTCGCCAAAATTCCTCACCCTTTCAATTACGAGATCTGACATCTGGAGCTACCTATGAAGTTCAACTCTTTACTGTTTATGAAAATAAGGACTCCACTGTTTACATTAGTACTAACTTTACGACAACTCCCAATACTCCAGGTCGCTTTATCGTTTGGTTCCGTAATGAGACTACTCTTCTCGTTCTTTGGCAGCCTCCATATCCCGCAGGTGTATATACTGACTATAAAGTGTCGATCGATCCATCAGATGCTGAAATAAGTGAAACATATGTTCCAAAAGAAGGAGAACCCCCTGGTCCTGCTCAAGCAGCATTTAACGGGCTTATCCCTGGAAGGGCCTATAATATCTCTGTTGAAACAGTGAGTGAATCAAAAATATCAGAACCTACGACTGCTCAGTATAGGACTGTTCCTTGGAGGCCGCATAACGTTACATTTGACCTCGATAGTATAGAGCCCTATTCATTTCGTGTTCGTTGGTCAGCGCCTCGTGAATTAACTGAGTTTGATAGGTACCAAGTTGCTATTGGAATCCGTAGAAAAACACCACAAATAGTGGATCGTGATAAACGTCCTTTAGAGGCAAAATTTGTGGAAAATCTAAAGCCGGGACACACTTATCAGGTTGTTGTGAAAACAGTTTCAGGAAGTGTAGCCTCGTGGCCTGCGACAGGGAATGTCACTACTCGACCTTTGCCAGTTGGGAATGTTCGAACTATATCTGATAGTTCAGGGAGGGAAAGCCAAATAGTATGGGAACCTAATCCAGACTCTCATCAAGATAGCTACAAGGTAAGATTTATCTTTGAATATTTATTTCTTGAATATACGTACATACTCTTAAATAGGAAGCCTTGATATAAAGTGAAATTAAATATAACATCTGAATTGTACATTACACAGTAAAAAGGAACACAAGGCTAATATAGACCCTTTGAGAATAAAATCTTAATATTTATAATCATTTAATTGCATACAAAAGAAGTTTCATTCATGACAATATATGTATTTGCATACCTACATATTTTGGAAACAAAGACTGATTAAAACCGAATAATATGTAACCTGATATTCTTTAGACTTTAAGAGGTTTAACAATAATAAATTTAAAAAAGGGGCCATACTTATGTTATTAGAAAAAGAAAATATGAAATTCTTACGTAAATTACTTTGCTATTGGGTATAAACAATTAAATACAGTCAGGAAATGAGTTGTCAATAAGGCGTAGTCATGTACCCAAGGTCATCATATAATTTCATTTTTATTTTTTCTATCTTTTACCACTTGATTAGATTACTTACCATGAATTGGAAACATTTAATGGAGATAGTAGTAGTATTGAAGTTGGAGAAACGAGCTTTTCTCTTGATGGTAATTTACAACCGGGAAGAAACTACAGTATTTCTATTCAAGCAGTATCTAAAGGGATTGCATCGGAACAAAGAATTTTGCATCAAGCCACGAGTGAGTTAATATTATAAATAAATAAATATATCCATCATCACCCTGTTTTTTGCAATTTCTCTACTTTTTTATGATATATTAGTTCATGAAATCAATTTGTTATAATTGATGTGTTTTTATTCAATGACAATAAATATATAAACTAAATTTTTGTTATTAAATTTTAAATATATTAATGTTTAACTATGAATGATTCTGTGGTTTATTTCCTAAAATACCATATCATTCTAGGACCTGCATCCCCAATCATTGAAGATGTAGAGCCTATATCATATGGTCTCAACATTTCATGGAAATCCGATGTCACTTCTCAACAAGAACGATATGCTGTGGTTTATACACGTAATGATACTGGAGAGTCCACTACGATTGAGACTCGTGAACCTAAGATAACTTTGGCCAATTTGTATCCTGGTAATTAAATATTTTTTATTAACCTTTTTGTAAGAATTACGCTTACCATGTAGTATTTTGTAAGAAAATTCTGTTTTAAACTGTATTCATCCAATATGTGAACTAATTTTATGTTATTTTCGTTGTGTAATTAATTGTTTCTCTTTAAAAAATTTCGATTTAAAGTACAAATATTAATAATAATTCTTTAAATCTTTGTATTATAGGTGCTGGATATGAAATCCAAGTTTATGCTGTCAGCCATAACATGCGGAGCGAACCTCATAATCTTTTTACGGCAGTTTATCCAAATCCACCAAGAAATCTAACACTTGCTCTTACTGAAAATAATATTATACTCTTATCTTGGCTTAAACCTGAAAATTCAATTTTTACTAATTTCATCATCAAGTAATTACATTTTTTTTTATTGGAGTGTTCATTTCGTGAGATCTCATTTGTGATACTAGCTTTTCCATGCAATCAAGGATTATTTTCCCCTAAATACATTTATATTTAATATATATTTATAAGTAACTAATTAGTAGTAATTCATGGTAGATACTTTAAAATTATAGTTGAGCGATTATTATCATACTTATATTTTTAATGCAAAGAAAAATATAAAAACTCATTTACAACTATAAAAACATAACTTGATAATTGTGTCTAGCTTTTTCTTCAGAAACTATTCATGTGTATTTTACATGTCTTATTGTCCAGTATCTTTTTTCAATCCTCTCATGATGATGTGATGAAATGAATAAACAACATATCAAAAAGCTATCCAGAGTGTAACATATTTATGTTCTTTTTATTTTATAGATACAGAGCCTACGGTAATGATTACCATAAGAAGTGGAATATCATCGACGAAATTAAAGATACTCAATATGAACTTAAGGATTTGACTCCAGGTAACAACGACCGTTAAACATATTCCGATTTATTGTTATATTTCATTTAATTTTTTAGGTCAAAAGTTTGAAATCGTTGTGGACTCAGTTTCCCATCGGGTTGAATCAAGAAATCCTCTTGTTATTCGCCAAACAATACCTCCAGAATCGATTTTTGATATTATTCCTACTTTAGATGCTGAAAACATAACTCTTACATGGGTTAAGCCATATGGTCACAATGATTTTTATCATGTTAAGTGGCATCCATTAAGTAATCCAGAAGATATCCGTGAGAATAAAATAGATGCTAATCCAAATCAGGTTCCCGGAACTAACTTCTCAGTGATGATTACTGGACTTCACCCGGGAGTTGAGTATAATTTTGAAGTGTCAACAGAGTCTCATAGTTTACATTCTAATATCAAAAACATATCTGTTAGAACAAAACCATTGATAACATCTGAACTCAATATCCTCAATAAGAAAGATTTAACGACATCCTTAACTCTACTTTATACAGAAACACCCCTAACAAAGTCCTTGTTTGACACTTACCGTTTTCTTTTGGGCAATGAAACTAAAGAAAAAGCCGCATTGGACTTGGATAGGCGTTTATCTTTTTCAAACTTAACACCTGGTCGCCTCGAAAATATAACTTTTTGGACAGTTTCTGGAGGTGTCTTATCTTCTCCCTTGATAGAACAGGAACGCCTTCATCCTGAGCAAATAAGTAATTTAAATGCTTCTAGAATCACAGATACTGATATAATTCTGTCCTGGACGGAACCTAGAGGAGATCATGATTTATTTGAAGTTCAGTATCTGAATGTTAAAAGTCGACTCGTCAAATCTGTAACGAAGGATAACTTTATTGAAGTAAATAATCTTAGACCATTCAAAAATTACACCTTTTCTGTTGTTACAAAGGCTGGAGATGATGAAACTATACCCAGGAGAAGTAAACCAGTATCTCAAATGTTTTCGACGAAAGAATCTGTTCCTGGGTCTCCTGAAGTTTTTGAACCTTATCAAGTGCTGCCATCTGCCATCTCTTTTAAATGGGATTTGCCTGTATATGAAGAAAATGGGATAATTACTGGATTTATCATACTCTATGGAATAGCTATGTCTGAGAGTGATGAGTTCTATCAGACAGAAAGTGTAGAATTTGATCCTAATTATAGGACCGGAACAATCACAAATCTAGTTCCTGGAGAAGTATATACATTCCAAATCCAAGCAAAAACCAGGATTGGATTAGGAGAACCGAAGCGTTATGAGCAAAAGATGCCAATTTTGGCTCCTCCAACACCTAATCGCAAGATTAAGCCTGAGTTAGTTTCAAAATCAACTCAAACTATTGTTATTCGATATGCCCAAAATTATTTTTCCAATGAAAATGGCGGGGTAAATGCTTACTCAATCATTCTTGCAGAGGATTACACAAAACCAACGGAAAGTAAATTGACATTATTGAAATGGCAAGACGTTCAATCTTACAGGTCTTGGCCTCCATATCAGGTAACGGAACGTTATTTTCCATTCCATAATAAAAGTACCGAAAGATTTACTATTGGAGTTGAAGACTGTAAAGATAAAGTGGGATACTGCAATGGTCCTCTAAAACCAGGAAGTACTTATCGATACAAAATTCGTGCATATACTGCGCCCGATAAATTTTCTGAAACAACTTGGTCTGATGAGGTTAAAACAGATCCTGATAATACGGCTTTTTTGGTTGGAATAATTATACCCATCATCATTCTAATATTGTTTATAATATTTATCCTGATATTGAGACGGCTTAAGTACTATAGAGGTGGTTCTGGTTGTTTTAAACGGAGAAATCCTGATAGGGATATGAGACATAATGATAATATCTCACTTCCCGACAGTGTCATGGAAACATCAAAACCTGTGAAATGTAAGGATTTTGCTGAACATTATCGTATTATGTCAGCAGATTCAGATTTCCGTTTTTCCGAAGAGTATGAGGAATTGAAGCATGTCGGTCGGGAAAAGTCATGTGCTGCTGCTGATTTGCCGATTAATCGTCCAAAAAATAGATTTACAAACATACTTCCCTATGACCATTCCCGGGTAAAGTTACAGCCTACAGATGATGAAGAAGGGACTGACTACATTAACGCAAACTTCATACCTGGGTTTAACTCTCCGAGGGAGTACGTAGTAACTCAGGTAATTAAATCAATGAATTAGAGGAATCTCATGGTTTTTACACTAATTTTCTTCTTCTTTTTTCAGGGTTGTCTTCATTCAACCCGAGACGACTTTTGGCGAATGTGTTGGGAAACCAATTCAAGAGCTATTGTCATGTTAACTCGATGCATAGAGAAGGGTCGAGAAAAGTGTGACCATTACTGGCCCTATGATACTCAACCAGTATACTACGGTGACATTCAGGTCACCATATTAAATGAAAGTCATTTCCAAGATTGGAATGTCTCCGAGTTCCGTATGATGAGAGGAGACACAGTGAGGTCTATAAAACATTTTCATTTTACTACTTGGCCTGATTTTGGAGTACCTGATCCTCCACAAACTTTGGTGCGATTTGTCAGAGCATTTAGAGAAAGGATCAGCCCTGAGCAACGTCCTATAGTTGTGCATTGTTCAGCCGGAGTAGGGAGATCAGGGACATTTATAGCTTTAGATAGAATACTCCAAGTCATTCGTCACTCGGACGTTGTGGATATCTTTGGCATTGTCTACGAAATGCGCAAGGAAAGAGTGTGGATGGTTCAGACTGAGCAACAATATATTTGTATACATCAGTGCCTGTTGACTGTTCTTGAAGGAAAGGAGAATGATCCTGCTATCCATGAAATTCATGATAATGAAGGATTCGAGGATGACGAAGGAATTGTTGCTTCAGGGATGTGATATAAAATTGAACTTTACAAACACAATTTTAGGAACATAGTCTGACTCCTCTTTAAAAATGAGCACTCCAAACTATACATTCATTCATTCTTTCTAATTATATCTCTTTATATTTTAAAAAAAATATAATAACATATATATTTATCTCTTCATATGATTTTTTTTTTTTTTTTAATATTTGTTATAGAATCTCATAGTCAATGATTTCTTTTTTATACATATTCCTTTTTACATAATGTGCACTATATTGTTTTTACTGTATTTGTATCTTTTGCAATGGATATGATCATCTGTATATTGTGGATGAAAGTTTAATACATTTTTTTTTCCTATACCTCCCAAAAGTAGAGTTTATAATATTTTATTGATATTGAAACACGTTGTACTCAGTACAAACAATATATAATATGAAATTTAATATATCCTCAATAAATAATAAAATTATGTAATTTGCTTCTAATATTATGTGTATGCGCACTTGGCAATGGTTGTATTTGTGTTAATGCATACAATATATTGATAAGAAAATAGTAGGATTGTTTTTTGGAGGTAGACTTCCTGTGAGCAATGAACTCATTGGAATGATGAAACCGTCACATAGTCTTTATTTCATAGTTCTCTTCATGTCCTTTTCCTTAATCCTGAAATTCTCAGTCACGTTCTTTCCTCGAAGACCCTCCCCGCCCTTCTTAAAATCCTTTCTGTGTAATCTTAATGTTTTTAATTTTTCAACGGGTACGGATTTTCCCGAGGCTCCTATTCTGGTATTGGAAGAATGTGTTGAAACTTCATCATGTGTGTGTTCCGAGTGGGGATCATCTTCTGAGGTGAGGGGAGGAGGAAGCGTGTCCTGGAAAATAAAAAAGAGATCATCATTATGTCTTTGAAAATAACTAGGACCGTTTTAAAAGTCTGAGGGATAGCACTACTGGGGTGTATTGAGGTTATGTTTAGTTAGTAGCATCTCTTGGAAGAGCACACACCAACTCTCAATCATATGGGGCAATTCCTTTCTGCTTGCCATTCATTTGAATTGAGGAAGTGGAGTGACTTTTAAAAAATGGACGGAAAATAATTTCGAGTCTTGGATCAATCATTACTTTATGAATCCAAAAGACAGTCGCCATAATCTTTCTGGTCGATTCCTCGATTCAAACAAATGCCGAACAGAAAGAATAGACCGATCTGGTGGAAATTTCCTGTGTATTCTTCCAAGATATTCATCTAGCCATTGTAACTAAACATAATCTCCATACGCGATAGTAGTGCTATCTCTCGAACTTTGCACGGACTTTTCAATCAACCCTCATACTTATGCTCGATGTTAAATATTCTTTCTTACCGGTACTCCGATGATGTCATCTTTTTTTATCATGGGTTCCATGAACATCATATCATCTGAGTCATGGTATGAAGGTAAAAAATCTGTGACCTTGTCGACATGACGATGTAGGGAGGAAAGTGTGCTTTTGATCAGAATCAGAACGATTAATCTGTTAAATAAGAAAATTGTCATTTATATTTAATTATGGAAGTTAGCTCATTTATTATATATATTTAATGTACATATATGTATGTGACATCTTTACAGAACAATTATTATCAAACCAGGGCTCCTAGTGAACTCTTCAACAAAAATCCCTACGTAGCTATATTAAACCCATGATTTAAAAATAAAAAAGTCCAAGGCTACAAGAATATTAATACATAAAGAGTTATTTTACTATTCAGGAATGATTCTTCACAATGTGATAGAACATTATATTTACTATCAAATAGAAAATTGTGTTCAGCAAAATATGCTACAAAGTGTAATTCACTCTTTGAAGTTTGTTCGCTTTCCGGTAATTTATCCTCATAAATTCACATAGAATTTGTGAACGATTTTTTTAGCCAAAATTTTTTTTTAAATGACCAACCAAAATATCAAAATTGAGCAATTTTTATGTAAAGAGAAATACAGTTTTATAATAGTAACTTAATGTAATTAGTGTTGTTTTAAATTTATCATAATTTATTCATGGACTTTGCAATATCATATGTATTGACAAATCAAGATTTTAAAGAGATTTTCTTCCGTTAATTTTTGCCTTCAATCAGTATTGGTAGTTTTTAAGAAAAAAAAATGCCCTTCAACGTCCACATTTGTAGTTGGAACAAATAAGAAGTTGGCAAGATCTAAAGAGATTCTTGTTAGATGAAGGCATTTTATCATCAACACCACTGATCAATGATCAAACGTCCAACTTTTTATATTGATGGAAGATCAGGATTTCGCAGTTAGGCACAAAAATTATTCTTAGTTACTAGTTTCAAGGGGAATTATTTAACAGTTAGTTTTGCGACAAATTTATCTTTCCTCTAATTTGCTTTTGTCAAAATCTGTTTCACTAACATATAAAATCATGTAATCATAACCCTGATTTTATGATATACATATTTTCACCTCCGCAATGAGAGTCTAATGAAGGAGGGTTTTTGCAAGTTGATTTTTCTTCGGAAAATATAATCTAAGGTTCATCAAAAGCTGTTGCGTAATCTAACTACAATCTAAATTTTCTCAATTTATTTCATACCAGTTTAAAAAAAGGAGCAATTTTACACAAAAAAAACCCGCCAAAATGAGCATAAAGTTCAAATTGAATAATTTTTTTAACGATTGAGTAGTCGCTCACAAATCCTAGGTCTAGTTATAAATTAAGTTTATCGCAGGTTTTGTGAACGCGAAAAATCTGTTTTATATGAAATTTACGCTGTTGGGGTACTTTTTTAATACTAAAACCCATAAAATGGGAGAAATTATTCACCAAATTCCTCTTATTACTATTTTTTTTAAAGTATGGTTAGGACAATAAAAACATATTATACATCATAAAGGATTTAAAATAATGTATGCTAGAAAAAATATTTGTAAAATAATTGTAAAATTTAATCTTAATTTGTTATTTACTTGATTTTTAATCTAGTCATTTCAATACTCTAAAATTCAAATAAAAAAAGCTTAAACATGATTTATTCACGAACTTTCTTATTGCAAGCTTGTGTAATAAGTTATTACTAAAAGTTCTAAGCCTAGATATAAAATTAAATACTTAAAGGACACGTTCCCTCCTGTCTATGAAAAAGTATACACTTATATTATATGAATATACAGGAGCTACCGTAGGGGTTGGCTGGAAGGGCTGTAGCCCCCCCCCCAAAAAAAAATAAAGGAATTTTTGCTTTTTACTAATTAATATTTGAAATTTAATTTAATTTTTGAATAGCTATGGATTTTTGACATTTAATTTTTGAATTTTTTTCAAAAAATTAAATATTTGAAATATAATTTCTGAAATTTTTTTCCAACAATTTAATTCTTGGTCAACAGCTACAGATCTTTGAAAAAAAAAATTGTTGGAATAACTGGATTTTTGAATTTTTTCCAAAAAAATTCAAAAAGCATGCCTGCTCCCCCAAAAAAAAAAAAAAAATAATATATATTTATAGGCATAATATGAAAAACTCATCGAAAACTACAACAATTAATTTTTACCTCAATATACAGTTTTTTTATAATTTATTGTCATAATATAAAAAAACGCTATAGGAGCGGAATATTCCTACTGTGCAAGATGGGGAGTCAAAATAATTCCAAATACCACGTTATGCGAAATCTGCAGGGTTTGAAACCCTGTATTTACACTATTTTTAACTAAATCATATATTTTTTAAAGTTTACAGCATCTTTATGTTAAAAGTCTGAAATGTGAGACAGCACTCTTGCCGTAGCGTCAAAAAACTTTGAAAACGTTTTATTGAATGTTTAGACGTATAAACTGTATCCTCTATATGCAAGCAGGGTGTTCCAGATAAACTTGGGAAAATCTTTAAAGCTTATATCGAATGAACTTGACAACCTCGGGCACACTGCACCAGCAGCTTTGCAAGGCCAAAGCGACCTCGTGGGGATCCACCTTTGCCATTGTACTTCTTCAAGTTACATCCCATTTAGTTCGTTCGTTTTAAGGCTTTAAAGATTTTCCCAATTTATATAGACTACCCTGTACACTTGAATCTAATAAGTATATTAAATATATTTTGTAATAAAATAACATAGTAATTGTTCTTCATTAGCTTATTATATACGAAACCCCACGATTATTTACATTTTCTAATAAAATAAAACCCTATAACTCTAGATGATACTGTAAAATCCCAGATCTGGGGTGAAACCTCAAGCATTGGCACCCCTGTATCAAAACCAGTTCGCCATATGCAGAAAATTGTCTGCAACTATAATGCATTTGTTCCATTTACAGATGGGTATGACCCTTCAAATGATCCGTCCATAGTTTTCTTATCTGCAAATGGGTGACAATTAGTATTGGATCCGTCCAAGGACTAATTGCCTAATCAGTATTTTTTTTTATCGGCCCGATATTTTTTATCCATCAACGGTCCTAAGGGCCGATAACTCGGCTTTTCAGTCCTAGCTATCTCTTTATTTTCTTCACTCCTAGCTAGGATTGAAGAATATAAGAACTAAGAAAATAATGAATGAAAGCTAGAATGGATAGTAAGACGTTCCAGTTGCACACTTCTACTTTTAATTTCAGGTAAAGCATTAAAATCATTTAATTGCAGGTATCTTGTCTTTGGAAAGAGGTTATGAAGTATGAGGAAATTTCAATAACGTAGTCAGTACTTAGTAGTGGCTATGTAATTTCAGCTGTTGTAGTAGTCAAAAAAGCAACAAAAAACGATAAGGACCGATCCTATGACTGGCAAATGTTATTAGAACTAGACTGATAGGACTGTATTTTTTAGTTTTTTAGACCGATTCCACACTAGTAACAATAAAATAACCCTCTTAATTTCCCAAATGGCACCCCAGGCACACGGGATTTGTGTAAGATAACCATAGGACCTCGAGATAGGTTAAAAATCACCCCTATATATATATATTATACATGACCACTCCTAATTTTCCATTTCCATTTTTTTTTTGACAGATAGAAAGGTTCTTTTGGGTTATTCCACAGTTTTCTACTATTGAAAATAATGGAAACAAAAAATTAGTTATTTTTGACAAAATAAACGATCTTTCACAAATTTTATGGAATGACGTATCTCAATGGACAACACACTCGAGAGAAATTATTCGCTTGAACTCAATGTGTGTAGGTTTGCGTCTCATTCTATCCTAGACAAAGGAATATACTATAATCTTTTTGAATGTTCTCCTCTTTACAGCAGTAATTCATTTTCTCCTACCTCCTTTAACAAAAAAAATATACCAAGCAGCTGATATTAATAATTTTTTTAATTCAGGTCTCGCTCCCTCCTTCCACTCTTACTCTTACAGAAATCCCATCTCTACTTATACTTTATCATTGAAACTCCATAAGAACAAGTAGAGGAAAATTTAAAAAAAAATTAAAGAATTTTCTCCTACATTTGTTCATCCCCCCCCATTTTTTTCAATAATAGAAAATTGCGGAGCACATTAATAGACGTATAACCTTTTTATCTGTTAAAAAGCTCACAATGCAAAGGTTGTGGGCAGGTGTACCAATATAATTTTTTTTTAAATTGGAAATCCAATAAGTATTGAATTTGGAATTAGAAAAGAACGGTTTCTTTTAAATCAGATCTGTAATTGCAGTAAATTTTCCCCAGATGGCAATTATCTGATGACAATATTCCTGTGGGTAATCTTCCTAGAACCTTTTTTAACCATACAAATTACTTTGAATCACTAAAGCTTTATCAAAAGAACATACATTGCAAATAGCCCAACGATGGTGATTGCAACTTGTGCTGCAAGAAGTCCATAATTGCTCGAACTGATTCGATATTCTTCCTCATCTTGAAATATATCACCTTGGCGCGGGAAAAATTCTCCATAGCAGTAAATTACTTTGCCCTTATTATCGACAATCCCACAGAGACAAGCTCCTTTACATATATAAAACATTGTGTCTTTGGATGCTTTGAGTTGATCACTGAAGGCTGGATCACCTTCGAGCCGCATATTGAAAAACTAGAACACAAGAAAAGGCGAATCAATATTAAAGGATTCAACAAAGAATTGGAAAACATGCTTAAAAAAGGTATGATTGATGTACTCATTGAATTAAAGGTCATTAGTTATTATTATTTCATTAGGTACTCTTAATGAGTGGTGTGCCAGTTCTTGTTTAGGTTAACAGTATTTTTTGGCTTATATGGTTATAAAATAATATATTTTATATACATATAATTATAACATTTTAAATGTGCAGGGGTAATTATTTGTGACGATTAATCGAAAACGGAGAATTGAATGTTTTTTCTAGAATAGATATCAGTAAAATAAGGGGTAATTTTCGATTCTCCTACTCCGATTCTTATGTACCATTATTTATTACTGGTTTGCAACTATTTATCACTTTCCTAAGATATGAAAAAAAAATTAAATATTGCCGGCAAAATACAGGAAATAACTTTGTGAATTTATGAATTTAATCTTATAAGTTTACAAAGTATCATAATCAAATAATTTTTGATAAAAAAATGCTCGAACCATGGAGGAAACAAATTGAACATAAACATAAATCAAATTCAATTTTAGCCCTATTTTTCGGATTTTAAGCACTTACAAAAATATTTTTAGTCTCAATGATTATTATATGGATGTCATTTTGTAAAGAAAAAAATCGAAGCTTATAAATCAAAAAAGGAAATACGGTTGTTACGTGTGATTTTATTCTTTTTTGTTTATTATTTAATCGATGGTATTGGTGTTAACTTCTCACTGTGAAGTAAGCATTATTGCCTATCTTTGATGTAAATTGTTTTATTATTGTATAATAATATTAATATACTAGGACGTACCCGTATTATACATTTTATACATACTAAAATTATCTCTTCTGTTTTTTATTCGCATTCAATATATGTTCTCTCATTTTTCCGCTAGAACAGTAATTCGTTTTTTAGTGGATTTTGGAGTTTTTTAAGGTATGGCTTGTAGATTCGAAAATGCACCAAAAAATTCAAAATTCAAAAAACCGAAAAGGGAGAACATATATTGAATACGAATTAAGAAAGGGAATTCGGAAGAAGATGAGCGAGTTTGTCTTAGTATGCATTAATAAAATAATTCGAAATAAAATTTATAATATGGGTACATCCTTGTATATGTAGATAAATATACAACGACTACTAGGGATGAACAAAAATTTGCATTCCTGTCCTTTTGGAAGCGGACAAAAAGCATGGTAACCCTGAGAATTTGATAAATGTTTTGGAGGAAATCAGCTACAAGCAGCTGCGAAAAGGGATTAGGGGGAAAAGAAAATAAATAAAAACCCTTCGGCAAGAATTACTCCGATGTCAATTCCCAATTATACTCTGAGTCTAACAACGACTTACAATTATAACTCCGCAACCAATCCTCAGTGTTATGCTCCGTCTTTTATGAGCAAATACAAATATTTGCTCAGGTTTTGAATATAATTGAATCTATTTAGGAAAGTATTTTCACTACACAGGAATTAAATTTCAATATCAATGGCAAAGGAAAAGAAAATTCATTCTTCTGATTACCAAAAAACTGGGCCCGCTAAAAAAATCACAGGATTTACATCACTAAGTAAAATATCATAAGTTATGATGACTTTGTTTATTTATCAAAAATAATAAATTATGAAATAGCCATGACGTATCAAGTGAGACGAGGGAATTGACAGCTGACGATAAAATACGTAGTGTAGAAACTCTGTTTTAGAGAGGTAACAACAGGTTATATTTAAAAATCATTTGCAAGGAAGGTACCGAAGTTATTGAGCAACAAGGAACAGAAAAACTTTGCTTTAGTAATATAGTAGAAAACTAGCCCAGAAACCTTCATTTTTACATAGCCCCACTCTCACGCAGTACTTAGATATTATCTACCCAAGAATGAAAGAATAAAAATAATATCCACGACCCCCTCTTTGGGTACCACTACTTCATTACATTTTCACTAAGCTTTAGCTACACATGCTCGTTGCTAAGCCTTATTGAAAGTCACATTCATTATTTGTTTTATAGTGTACTTTTTACATTTTTATTATAACTGTTGAACGTCAAAGGTATCAGATTTATTTTTAACCTGTTCAAAAACAAAAAATATAAATAGTTCAACAAAGCTATTTTAAAGCTATAGCGGTGAAATATTATTCAATTCTTTGTATTATATTATAAGCAACTCAATTATAAAGGTGTTTATATGCATGGTGTGTTTATTATAGCAACGTACGCAGTGAGAATATATCTAAAATGATTTAAAATCCAATCAACTGTGTCGATATCTCTGTACATTTCTACTTAAGAATTCAATCGAAATGATTTATGTTTAATTCAATGAGATTGATTGATGAAATCTTTCACAATCTCAAGTGTCTCAACGATAAATTTAACGTATTGCCTTTCATTTATCCCTGTGAAATACGAGTATGCATTAATACAATTTTGAGTTGCTTATTAGATTATCTTTCTTTTCAAATAATGAAATACAATGCAAGATAAATGCAGTGTTGGGCAGTTATGCATTAGTTCATAACATACAAGCCTGTTGATAATTGTTGAAAAAATCGATAAACAACAAAAAATACACTTTTAAATCGTTCATTGTTTATTAAGAATAAATTATCTCGAATCCCTATTTTTTTGAATATCTAAATTAATAAAGCAAAATTTGTCTTTCTGTCTGTCTCTATGAATTTCTGGATATATATGATAGGAAGTCACCAGGTGCGCTGTAAAAAGTGTAAAGTCTGTATTTGTCTCTGTTTTTGAAATAAATGCGTTTTTAAAGTTATTTTTCTAAGCAGGACATACATCACATAAATTATTTTAATTATATAGGATTGATTTAATTATGCATTTTTAAATTAATTTAGGTTAGAACTGGTCTATTAGAGGGATATGTTACCATGCCAAGACTTATTAAGTCGTTTTTTAGTGGAGCAACCGGTCAAGTAGAACTATGTCTCATTGCCTTAAGGAACCTACCCAATACCTCGGTATTGTTTGTCGTTGAGTCTTTAGATCCACTTTTGGTGGACAATATAGACAATAGGGAAAGGTCCATAGGGCAATAATGCCCTGGTTCTACTTTGCCTGTTGCTCCACAAAAATCGACCAATTAAACAACGAAGAAGAAAGAGCACACACATCAACCGGTTTTCTTTCCTTTTTTCATAGTTATACTTAATTTTTTTCTTTATACATATGTCCTTTTTATTTATGATGTATATAATAAACATATTTTAATCTCAGAAATAACAATGTAGTCGTATTAATGAAATATTGAAGGTGTGTGTGCATAACAAGAGCATTGTTTCTGTTTGGGTGTTTTATTGGTCTCTTATGTATATCATAATTCTAGTTTAGAATAGAATATAAACGTAAGTATGTTGAAATGAACTTTGTTTGTTTTATTAGTGAGCGCACCTTTAGAATACAGTACGCATTATTCATACAAGCATTTTTTTTTCTAGAACTCTTATTATTATTCTTTCATTCTTGAGGACAGATCATTTTAAAAACTAAATATCAAATAATAAATTTTTTGGGAAAAAATTAAAAAATTCATAGCTATTCAGAAAAGTTAAAAAAAATTAAATTTCTATTATTAAATTTTTCAAGTTTTTATAACTTTTCACCAAAAATTTAATTTTTTTGGAAAAAAATTTTAAATATTAAATGTTATACTCTGCTGCGTAACTGACCCGAATGACACAAAAAAATTCTAGTAAAATTAAAATTCTTTTTTTTTTTTGGGGGGGGGACAGCCCCTCCAGCCCACCACTTGTGGACGTCCCTGATCCGATATTGCATCAGACGTCTAGTATTAAGACACAGGTCAAAATCAACGTAGTACATAGGTCAAGCTCATATGTATGTAGGTATAATATATTTTATATACTATAGCCATGAGCAACTGCAATTTTCTAATAAAATTTATTATGAATACAGAGAGTATTTCCTTAGAAATGATGTTAGGTTTGTTACGGAAAGTATAACCAAATCTTCATTCTTTTTTAATATTATATTGATTAAGTTGTCCACCTCCATTTGTTGAGTAGTTGCAGCAGCGAATAAAAATTGATTGCTTTCCAAATTTACAATTAATTTTCTGAGGATATGGTTTTTCCAAATGTCTTCAGAGGAATTGTTATTCGATGTGAACATATGTATATACGTATAAAAGGAAACTTTTATTTAGCAATGATGAAATTTTCAATCGTTCTTTTTTTATGGCTAAAGGTTGAAGGTCTTGTAACATCTGGCCTCACAAATTTGTTTTGGATATAAAATGTAACCAATATACAGGCTCCTCCGCCTAAAATGCAGCAATTTTTGGAATTTAAAAAAAATTGTTATATTTCAAAAAAATTCTGAAGTCAGCAAAATTTAATTCATAAATATTAGGTAAATTTTTGGTGGGGCGTGGGGTAAAGTAGAACTATGCCTCATGGTACTATGGACCCTTCCGAATTGTAGGTATCGTTTGTCGTTGAGTCTTGAGGGCAATTTTTGGAATATTGGTCAAAGAGGCAAAGTAGAACTATGAAACCATTCTCCACCAAATTCACAAACAATAATACAGACAATATTCAATGGTCCATAGGGCAATTAGGCATAGTTCTACTTTGCCTGTTGGCCATCCCAAAATTGACCTACTATAAAGGGACACCTTATTTACATTCTCAATCAATATAGCCGCCTTTTGCCTTAATGACCAGCTCTAGCATGGTCCAAAATTTTGCACAGCCGTTCTTTTACAAAACTCAGCTCTAGGTTGGATGAAACAGTGATAATGGAGGTGTTCGGTTTGTCCTTTGTTGTGTATCGGACTCCCAAAAGCTTGCCAAAAATACTTAAGTTTAAGTCAAGAGGGAATATTTGGGGATGTAGGAAGGGTCTTGCTTTTCAAGCTTGTGGGGGAGTATTTTTCACCGGATCACACACTTTACTAGATTTCAAGGATTCAAACCCACAAGAGGAGCTCTCTTGTAGATATTAGGTTGAATTCTTGCTACACTAAGCGACTCATAGTGGTCTGACTGATGACAAATTCACAAACAAGGCAGCTGACGGTCACCTTGCCTCTTTTGACTTCAATGGTTATTTCCCAGGCGAGAATAGCTCTAAAATTGCAGCTCTGCGTTGCTGAATATTTTTGGTTAAGAATCTCTTATTTCTCGGTTGACTTTGCTTATTTTTTGTTTACAGTTTTTTTAATACAATAAGTTAATGGTGTTAAATATCGAAATATAACAAATAGGACAAAGGTGCGCCGTTTAAGAATGTGCTGTATTTTAGACAGATCATATCAGCTTTATTGATCAGTAAGGAAACAGTGACGTAAGAACCACAGGGGTCAATGCCCCTCCAAATAATTTGTTATATTATTTCTTTTTACACACAACTCATAGTTTATTTTTACTTATAACTAGCGCGAGTGCCCAGAGTTATCAGGCGTAACCGAAGAGCCAAACATTGCTTTAATAATATAGATTTGCTGTATTAATATAGAAGATAACTTCCCAACAAATCATCTGTGTTACTTTTTCATGAGCGCGCACACTCGTGGTAACACTTTTTATGTAGATGTTTTATTCTCAATATCAAACCAATATGGATAATTCCTAACAGCTTTATAGAATTAAAAAAACACTGCTTAGGTTGCAAGAATAAAAAAATTCCATACTAAAAAATGCTATGAATTTCCAATATAGAGATTAACTCTCTCATTCTTTTCTTCTTTTATTAGACGCACTGAGTGTTAGTAACACAAGATTGTTGCTAACACATGGGCTGAAAAGTCCCGGGCTTCAAACATAGATAACGTTTTTTTTATTTTTTATTTGTCTCAATTTCAGATAGTACCAACCTTCCAAAGACCGTTCTCAAAATTTTATGACAATCTGTTCTTTAGTTTTTGAGTTAGTATACGGTAATAGTAACGGTAAGTGTACTTTAGTTATTATTTCCAAAACAATGGATCAAAAACAATTTCGTGTTTTAATTTTAAACTGCTTCGTGATGGGAAAAATACTGTTCGAGCTAAGCAATGGCATGAATAGTGTTTTGGGGACTCCACTCCATAAAGCGAATAAAAAAATATAAAATAAATAAAAATAATAATAATTTAAAACAAGCCAATTTTGAACAATAAAAACGTACTTTCTTTATTAAACTAGGGAATTTTCAGCCCACTTAGTTTAATCAATATACGTATTTAAGCTGCTCTCCTCACGAACATTATTCAAATTGTCAGGTTAATTTTTTTTACATATAAATTTATCTTATGTTCATACCCAATAATCTTCTTTTGCCGACAGTTTACTACTTACATAAACATATAAATTAATTATCGATATAGCTGTAATATCTATTTTTAAGTTGATGCATGCAACTCCTAAGGTTATATCAATAAATTATAGTTACAAAAGTAGCTCATCGGTCAGGATTGCATATTTGAACAGATAACTAACAAACTATTTACGTTACACTCTATATATAAAAATACGTAACATATATACATATTATCCTTTAACTTTAAAAAAATGTTACTTATTATTGAGAATACTGGAAACATAAGGTAAGTAGTAGAGATAAGACGGGGTTAGGACCTGGATCCAAAGTATACGAGATATCAATCTTCTATTATACGAAAAGATTCGTTATCCAAACCTGCTTCCCGTACTCGAACTTTTAGTGATCTTTCAAATAGTCCAAAGGATTTTACAGTTCTTAAAAATACTTAATACATCATACTAGTTATAAAAAAAGTTTTTATCTATATTGAAGGTTGGATCTATATTTCTCTGGATTAGTACATGGATCTATATCTATAGTGATGTAAATCGACAGTATTTTGTAGATTTTAAGCTGCTATCATTATTATTTAACTACTGAGTAGTAAACTATTTAAGTTTCTTCACTTAATATATCTTTATTGATGGAGGGTTTTTTTTCTATTTTCCTTTGGATGTGAAGTTGCGAGATATAGTAAAATTAACGTCGTGTTAAAACTATCACCCAAGCCACGGATATTTTTTCATAAAAATGTAATAATTATGAGTATTACAAATATTATTTATACCATACATTTAGCATCATATTCTATCAGTGTAGGTAGATGTTCACAACTTTTAAACACATAACGTCATAAAAAGTTCATTTATAGAATATGTCTAGCCCCAACTTTAGAAACGACTTCTCCTTATAGAACATTTTTAAAGGTATGAATTATTTCAGTCCAATCGTAACTGTTTTACGTCGTAACCTTTACTGTATGACGCAGCTTTTCCTCCGAAAAGAAACAGAAAAATCTCGAAAATTAGTAAGTAGTTGAGTTATTCTTCCCATGTATGGAATGTTGAAAATCAGTAAGTAGTTGAGCAATTCTTCCCATGTATGGAATTATTGTTCAATATTTCTTGGGGATTATTCATAGCTTAAAAGGAGCCAATCCTAATTCAACTAATTAACGTTCAAAACACTGATTAGGAGAAAAGAAGTAGAAACATTGACAGCTGACAAAAAATAAACGATATATTTTTTTATAATTTATGCAACACATCATGTGATGTAATTGAAAGACAATTTTCACAATTTTGAAATACGTAATAAACAGTTCATTTATAGAATCGCTTTTGACGGAATTTTAGATGAGACCAATCTCACGGCATTACCTCGCTAGCAACAAAAATACCTTAAGTATTTTTGTTGCTAGCTGTCATTCCCTCTTCTTGCTTGATACGGCAAAGGAAACAAAGTTATTCTATACTTATGCTCCGTTTTCAAAAGGACAGGAATACAATTTCTAGTTGATCCCTCGTCGTTTATATAATTTATATTGACCATTTTATCATTTCTATTAGTGATGGAAATTCCGGCTATTTTTAGAGAATCGTCTATTTCGACTCGGCTTACACTTTCGGCCCCCAAATGGCTATTCTTATTTATTTATTTTTTTAGAAAAAATTTCAAAAATATTTTTGCTCTGCTGCATAATTTGCCGGAATGACCTATTTTTTAGAAAAGAAACCCCCACCCGCAACAAAATTTCCTCCCATTTTCGCTACAAATTCAAAAAATACATCATTTGGGGTGATCCGGCTCCCTTCGTTCACTTCAAAGAGCCGGTTCATAGAGCCATTACGTTTGCAAACGACACATCACTAATTTCTATGAAGAAATTTTGGCTATCATACACAAATGTATAACTACTGTTTTAATAAAATATTACTACGCAATCTTATAATACAGTATCGAATAAAATACTATCTATATTTGAATAATATGTAATTCATTTTAAAAAAGGTGGAGAAATAATACCACAGTGATAGTCTGGGAGTAGTTAAAGAAAATTGGCAGTTTTATGATTGACGTATTTGACTAACTACCAGATGATTTCGGGCCTTTTTTTTTGGTCTTTTTGGATGAAAGGTTGTATTAGACAATAAATGTAACGACGTGCTAGACAGAATTTTTATTTGATACCGATTTAGACCGATTTTTTTAAATGACCGAATTAATTATTAAAGTTACAAACTGGTATAAGATTATTGGGTCATAACCCAACTCATGTAAATAGGTTCGTATATCATTACTTCCAAGTCACAAAAGAACATCATTATCACAAAATGATAGGGTTAAAATCTAACTTTTCCTAACAAAAATTTGAATCAGCTCAGATTATTATGATTCAAGGCTATTCAAGTTATTTTTTCCTTGTTTGTCGTAAATCTCGAATTAAGATGATGTCGGCGTTTTCTTTATTTACCTCTTCCCTATTGCGTCTTTATTTATATATAATTATAATATTGCCTTAAAAACATATAATTAGTTTTAACTACCGTTTGCGTAAAACACATTTAAGTAGTCAATAATCATCATTCCTCGAGAAAAGGAGTTTTATTATTACAAAGGTAGGTATGCTTAAGAGGTGTAATTTAAATTGCAATTATAAAAACATCCGCTTTTACTTTTGTCTTAAGCTCTGCATTACATCAATAACACAAAACGTTACAGTGTACTTTGTTATCGACTTTTGATGTTTCATCTTCGATCATCTAATCAGTGCTATTAACGTTGATTGGTTGAATTCGTTCTTAATATGCTGTGAATACTTCTCAACAGTTATAGATTAATAATTCCATAGTGGGGGAAGTATTTCTATCCCTAGACTCAGAAACATACAATATAAAAAGACGAGGCTTAACCATGAATAGGGATAGGATTTGTCTAAGAGCGTGAGGAAAGGGTGGCAGCGAGATAGATAGTATTACTGAATTAAGACCCTTAATAATAACACCTGCCTGATATATGATTTTTGGGGGAGAAAATGAATTACTGCTATAAAGAATAGAACCTGCCTCATTTTAAAATAGCATTAATATAAGGAAAATATTGTAATTATATTCAAATTAATATATATATTTATTTTATTATGCATTTTCAAATCAATTTACACAAAAGATAAGCAAGAATTCTTCTTTTAGAGGGAGATGTTAACACCCCACGATCTATTAACTAATGAACCAGATTTGGATGGGAGGTGAGGGAGACATCCTTCTCCAAGAGGCTTCAAACTAAAAAATTCTTCCAAGGGGTTGAGGTAAGGGCTGAAGGAGGTCCACATGGAGGCAGGACAGAAGTCAGCCATACTATTACAGAAGTTTTAGTTCTCTTGGATGTATGGGATATTAATGGACTTCTTGTAGGCAGTCCGGAGGGAAATGCCAACGGTCTCTGTAGTCTTCTCGGCACTCTCAACGGAGCGGAGGAGATTGCATAATAGTTCCCTATATTATTGTATCTCTGACATTTTTACACTTAGAGACATGGGATCACAGCAAAACTTGTTTAATTTGGTTTCACGTGTCGTTTGGTTGCGTAATAAAAAATCGTAATTTAAAAAAATGTGGATAAAATTGCTACTAAATGTTACCGTAAGTCTTGGGTCCTCACTCTGCAAGGAAAGAAAATTTATTAATATGAAATCAAAAGATGACATTTTGATCACTGTGTTACATCGCTAACAGAAAAATATAGAGTTAATTTTCTTGTCAGCTTTCGATGATTCTCCTTCTTTTCCTCTAATCAGTGTTCCGAACGTTTATTAGTTGAATGACTTTTTGCCAAGCTCTGAACACTTCTCAACAATCATTGGAAAATTATTCCGTAGTTTAAAAAAATATTATTCCTAGATGTAGAAAAACAACAGCATAAGAAGACGAGACTTAACCATGAAATAAGTGAGAAACGAGAGCTACACTGTCATATCGAAAGAAACTAACAAATATTAAATAAAAAATTGATATTTTGATCACGTTGTTACTTCGCAAACACAAAAAATATACTGTTTATTTTGTTGTATGATTTCGTTTTTTCTGTTTTTGTTGTTTTTTCCTGATCAGTGTTCTAAACGTTGATTGATTGAATTAGAATTAGTTTTTTAAGCTTTGAACAATTCCCAACATTCATAAAATAATAAGTCCATCTTTGGGAAGAGTTATTGACTAACTACCAACTGATTTTGGGCCCTTTTTTCTGTTTATATTCGGTGGAGAGTTTGCTAAATACAATAAGGGTAATGTTATATATTATTATTAAAATATTTTCTAAAAAAACTAAAACTTAAAAAATGTATATTTAGGACTAAAAATGTACAATGGTTCTTTGACTGATATATCTCTGAATATCATAATGTGCTTTGTGAAACACAGGAATGTGGCTTTGAATATTTTATATTTTCAAATAATGTTGTGAATATTAATATTTTATTTCGTAGAATACGGTGTTGCCTCACAACCCAAAACATTTATACTGTGTTTTGGTTTTCAGCTGTTGATTTTTCTACTTCTTGTTCCTTAATACATGTTTTGAACGTTGCTTGGTTGAATTCAAATTAGCTTTTGTCAAACTGTAAGCAATTACCAATAATTATTTCATAGTTGGAACGAATTGGTTCATAATTGGCTAATCATCAACTGATGGCGAGCCTTTTTTCATTGTTTTCTTTTCGTATGAAATAACGACGCGAGCAAAGGACCAATAGGAATAAAGACTGAGAGTACCTGACACATGATCACGTTAAAAGTTCAAATGTTTTAAATATCCATGAAGTTTAAAGCATTTGTACATTTAATATAATCATGTTTCTTTGTGAGGAAAAGGTGAAAAGTTGAGACTCAAACACTTCATAGAAAGATGAAAAATTAATTTAAAGGCATGATCATGTTTATTTAATGGTGATAAAGAAAATCTCCTCATGTATTTAATTCATAATCTTCACAAGGTCACAGTAATAGAATGCTATAAAGGTATTATCCTGTAAAAGGGAACTTTATATCCAAAGATCTTCTTCAATAGAGTCCCAAATTATACATATTTATACAATTCATTGAACAAAATTTTATACAGGCGAATTTAAAAAATCAAGTTATTTCCAAATTTTATTAACGGAATAGGTAAAATAATTATATTTACTATATATATATAATATTTTTTTATCCTGATATAATTAGATTTGAAGTTATTTGAGGATAAAAATTACACAATTATTTATTGCCCATTTTATTCGGTTGAATTAAAATAATTTTGCATTTATTGGAATTAAGGGTAAATGAACATAATTTATGTTAGCCTGGAATTTGAACAAAAATAATATTTGTATTTACACTTAAAATTTCAAATTCAAATACAAAGAAGATAAATATAATTATATAAAGCTACGAAAAGTGAAAATTATACTTTGAAAAAATGTAATTAATTACAATTGGCCCTTAATATCGATAATTAAACTAATCAACTTGGAAAGGATAACTTTTTGTGCTAATTGTAAGACGATTACAGAATACACAATTAATAGGATTAAATAAAATATGATTGCTCCATATTAATTAGACAAATCAAAGATATTCTTTACAAATGCATTGCTTTTTTTCCTTACAAAGAAACATGATTATATTAAATGTACAAATGCATTAAACTTCATGGATATTTTAAAACAGGCTCGCTATCAGTTGATGATTAGCCAATTATGAACCAATTCGTCCCAACTATAGCTATAGATCTTTTAAACTTTTTTCCAAAAAATTTAATATTTGAAACATTTTGTTTTCAGATGTGGATTTTGAAGAAAAAGAAAAAATTTATGTGAATTATTGTGGATTTTTGAAATTTTTTTCAAAAAAATTTAATATACGAAATTTTTTTTAAAAATTAGTTAAAAAAAAATCAATTTTTTTTTCTAAAAAGTTCCAAAAACGAAGCCCCCTTCAAAATATAACCCTGCTAACGCCCTTGTATATGTAAAGCCCAATATTTCATCGATATATTTATGTCAATTATAGGCTTTGTATTCAAATTCGAGGAAAAAGTTGGATACTCATAACTTTAGCTAAGATTTAGAAACTTTAGTTGATTTAAGGGATTTATATTAGCTATCGATATGGCCCCTTTCATTTAAAATACTTTATGTGCACTTTACCGTGCTTCCAAGAGTTAATAATAATAATTTGTGTATAGTAATTGACGATAATTCGTCGAAGACTGCAAATATAATTCACATTATACTTATGGAAAAATTATTAAAACTTGCACAATATTAAACATAATAACAAGCCAATATTTCATAGACACATTAGAGTCAATTATAGGCTCTTTATTCAAATTTATGGGATGAGTTGGGATGTCCAATAGTTTAAGCTATAATTAAAAACCTTTATTAGATTTAAGAGTCTCACATTGTCCCCGATATGGGCCTATTCAATCATACAGTTCGTAAATGTCTCATACTTTTATTGATACCATCAACTTTGGCGACACAAAGAATGATTTGTTGATAGAAATTGAAGATAATTCGTATAAGAATGCAAATGTACTCCACACTCAATTTTTAGGAAAATAATTCTAGCTTGCTTTTGTGTTGACAGTTTAGATCTGCAAATAAAGTGGCTTAACAACAACAGACGCAAGAAAAGGTGGCAGAATGAGTGAGTAAAATAAATATGTAGTTTAAGAAAAACTGGGCTACCGAGGCAGAGCTGTAATACAGCTAATTATATTACGATTGATGTTGGACGAACAAATGTTAAAATAATAATACTTCTATTTGAGTGAAATTGAATATTCATGGATCTATTTTTGAATTAACATGATGCTTTTCAACTTCAATATTAAACGACAAAGCTTTACAATCTAATTAGCTTTATTTTAAAGCAAGAACGCCCGCACAATATATGTATCTATTTTTTTTTTTTTTTGGGGGGAAGGGCGCTTGGTTTTCGCTTTTGGAATTTTTTGGAAAAAAAATTCATAAATCCATGTCTATTCACAAAAGAAAATAAAAAATTAAATTTTCAATATTATTTTTTTTTTCCATGGATTTTCAAAAATCCATAGCTATTCATAGAAAATTAAATTTCTTGGAAAAAAAATTCAAATATTACATGTCTTAGAAAAAAAACCTCAAAAACCGTAGCGATTCATAGAAAAATTAAATATTATGTCTCAAATTTTTTGGAAATAAATTTGAAAAAATTAAATTTTTGAAAAAAGTTTCAAATATTATGTACTAAATTTTTTGAAAATAAATTTGAAAAAATTTAAAAAAAATTCAATTATTAGATTTTTTTTGTTTTTAAGTTCCATAATCCATAACTACTCAAAGAAAAAAAAATTTTTGGAAAAAAAAACTTCATTTATTAAATATTTTCTCTTCAGGCATAATTTGCCGGAATGACACAAAAAAATTCTACAGCCTTTCAGCCATCCCTCTGCAGACACTCCTGTAAATCATCATAGAAAAAGATATTCGAACCATACTTACAGAAGGAACTTGTTGATCCAGAATGATTACACTTTAAAAAAATAAAACAAGACACAATATGCAAAACTATAATTTAATCACTCATATCACTACATATATCTCTATAAATCACGAAATAGGCACAAAAAATAAAAAAAAACCTCTAATACATCAGTGTATTCTTTCTCAAGCGTACTAAACAAAAAAATAAGTTAGACATTTATGTACTGCTATTGATTTTTTTTTTTTTTTAAAGACAACTAGTGGACACTTTTTGCCCCAATATTCGTTAAGAAAAGCATTGCATTTCATGTGTATTTTTACGTATGTAAGTATATTTTAAATGAAAGCTTTCTCCATACGGAAAAAAATACGGATGAAAAATATTAACACATGATGTGTTTATTACGAGTAAGTTTTTAACAAATGAAGTAAAGGAACGGCGTGGAAAGTGGATAATTAACTCCGTGCGTGGACGCACTGCCGAAAGCCACTTTGCCGAATTTCATTTTGCCAAACGGACATTTTATCAAAAAAAATGATAAATATATTTGATAGTGATCAGAGTTGTATAAAATATGACTTTAATGTGTACTATATTTTTCTATTTGGTAATCTGACGAGGTTTTTTTTAAATTATTTTCGAAATCTTGGCTTGGTTTTTGGAATTTTTTGAAAAAAAATCCAAAAATTGAAATAATTTCAAATATTAAATTTTTTATAAAAAAAGTTATAAAAATCTACTGTTGTTGACAAAAAAATTTAATTTCAAATAAAAAACTTTTTGCAAAAAATTTTAAATAATACATTTTTGGAAAAAAATTCAATTTTCTCGGAAAAAAAAACAAATATTAATTTTTGTCAAAAAAAACCATAAAAATTCATAGTTGTTTACAAAAAATTTCAAAAATTATTATTTTTTTAAATCTATAGTAAAAAGCAAACAATCCTTAATTTAGGGTGGAATGGGCTATTACTTACTCTTGTCATTATTCTTTCATACATGAAGATAAAAATTTTAAGTGACAAGCGTGTGTGCTCATAAAAGACTTGTGAGTAACACTGAGGATTTGCTCAAGAGTTATAAGTGTAAGCAGAGCTCGGAGTAGAATTGAGGATCGACATGGGAGTTATTCCTCTCCATATATAGTTAAATGTCAGTCCAAATGAGCAGTGGGTAATGGTCCACCTTTTGGACAAGCGGTTTACTTGCAAAACTTGTGGTCCGGTGTGTATTATAATATATATGGATACTCATGATGGTGGATGCGATAGGTTTTTATCCCCCTTTTCTGTTTTTATGGCCGAGGTATATTTCCCAAAATAGAATTGAGTCTCTCGTGACAATTTCTTATCATACAATAATTTGATTGTGTGAATAAAATATAAATTTCAATGAAAATAAACTAGAGTATCAAATTGCTTGCAATGAAATAGTATCATAATTAAATTCTTAATGATCAAATTGCTTAGTGTAGTATCACCAACGGGATGTAATATGGATGATAATGTAAATGATAGTTGTTATTGTATATATATATATATTTATTAGATTTAAGCTATCATGAGTTATTGTTATTTGATATTATGTATGATAATGTAAATGATAGTTGTTGATAGGCCAATAGTTATCCCATTGATCACAGCGGTGTTCTCTTTTGACTCCCAATAAATTGTATCCTGAGAAGGAATGATTATCAAATATTGATCTTATATTAATCCAAACTAAAAAATATAATTAAACTTTGTTGTAGCCTTTTCCACGATTGCTAGAAAAGGACACTACATTAGCAATGAATTGTTTAATAAAAAAATTACCCACAATCACTTCATCTGACAATGTAAATGAAGTTAAAATGACCATTGACCACTCTATTGGAAATTTTATTGCGTGCCCATTTTGTACATCTACATCTAAAAAAACATGAAAGCTGGCAAAACGGAGTGAGATTTGTGTTTATTTACTTCCTTTCACAGCTGCTTACACCTGATCAGATAAAATGTCATGGCATTTAAGCTGCTCTTCTCAAAATAATTCTTCAAACTAACAGGATTACTATGTTAATTTTGGTTTTTTTATTTCTAGGTACACACAGGTCATATTTTAGACAAGTCTAGACATGCATAATGACTGGAGCCATTTTTTATTTTTTTTGGCCTGCGAGTTTGTCTTCATTTGGTCTTTTTTTAATTATTTATAACTCTTGAAACATTTTATACATTCTTAGAATTCATTAATTCAATGCAATTCTCACTGATTTTGATATGATATAAATATTATGATATTGTTGTTAATGTTTTGGTGGATGAGATATATATTATTTGACATTGGAGAAGGATTTTCTTACCATGGTCATTGTTTATATTAATTATTTTCTATCCAAGTTGGTTTCAATTTCTGTCATGGGATTTTGAAAAAAAATAAATATTGTCATGTCAATAATATCTCATGACATTGATAAAAATCTTATTAATAGAGAATAATAATACTTGAAAAATTCAAAGTCAAGAAACTATTTATATGATATATAATATAAAATCATGGTTTACCATCTTTTTTGTCATTACAATAATAAAAAAAAAAAAAAAATAATAATACATAAGTTTTGAAACAAACTGGGAACTTTTTTGATGATGTATATTATTATTTACTTTTTATTATATTTATTATTTTATTATAAATCGTTAATCAAATGTTAATCAAAATGCTAACTTTTTTATCTTTAACGGCTGAGAACTCAGAGTTGGAGATACATAATTTCATTTATGAGCTTGTCTACTGTAAACAATACCACATAGTATGTAGATAAAAGTATAATGAGTTTCAGAACAAACTTCTCTGACACTCATCTCATGCTCTAAACATTCGGAAAAAAATTATGGCACGAGCCAACCGATATGTCAAGATCCTCAGCAACTTCTCTGATAGTCATTCGATTATTTTCAAAAAAAAATTATTCATTACTTTCACGTTTTCAACGTCCATGGGCGTCAAGAGTGAGCCTCGTCATTGACATTTTCCCGGCCATCTTGGAAGAGTTTGAACCACTTATAAACTTTTTTTTTACTCAGAACAATTTTGTCACTGTACAAAATTCCAGTGTTATGGAGCACTTAATTTGATTTTGTAAACAAAATTTCGTGCAAATTCTTTGATTCATGTTTTTAGAATAGCAAAAAATCGCCCATCACACAAAGTACTTCTCACCATTATACCACCCACAAACAAAATAAACCTATTATATAGCTTTAAACAACAAATATATGTTCTTTTTCGAATGTACTAACATAAAAAATCTAACATAACAAATATTTGTTGCCTGCGAAATTTGAAAAGTCACCTTACTCTTTGAACACACATATCATACGCTCAGGCTTAAATTTTTTTTAGTAATGTTTCCTATATTGTCTCATGATAAAACATACTGTTCTGAAATGTCTGGCAAGAGACTGATGGATAAAATTTTACTAAATAAGTGGTAAAATCCCAATTTGTTCCGCGCAGCTGTGGAGTTCTGATGGAAAAAATTGAATATCTTGCTGCTGCAAAGATCATTATTTCTCGAATATAGTATGGCTCAATAAGTTTTTCCTCTGTTAATTTTTGTGCCACAAAAGCTTTGACGCTACTGATGGCAACCTTCAATGACTTTTCTTCTTCATGACGATTGATTTGACTAGCTGTGAGTAGCTATTGGAGGAAGGGAATTAACACTAACACAACTCTGTATCTAGCAAGAAAATAGTAACAATTATTCGGATTTCAACCTTCAATTCTACTCTGAGTCTTACAAGGACTTACATAAATATCTCCTGAATGAATCGCCATTGCAAAAACTGTTATTTTTGTCTACAATTTGCCCATCACTTCATAAATCCCCAATCAATATCCAGTATTAATCTCCATTATCCATAAGGTCACGCACACATTTTCTACCTATATGTTGTTCGTTCGAAGATTGAAAGATTAATGCAACTTTAGAAAATAAAAAACAATGTTCAGGTTTCAACTACTAAAAGTATCGCGCTCGTTTAAGCTCATACTTTTTTACAATATAGCTGTTATTATTGGAATGGCAAATTCTCTTTCTCAACTGAGAGCCTCGTTTTTTGAATCGAAATGCACCCCTTTTTTTGGGAACATTCAGCAATCTCAAATATTTTAAATACTTCAAAATTAAAAATAACTTCTCAATACTAAATATGTACAAAATAATTGAAAACTAGTGATATAATGTTACTAAGGGAGTTCGGGAACAGTTACAAACAGGGCTGTGGATTCGCTTAAATTTCAGGTCGAGTCTGAGTCTGACTAGAACTTTAAGACTTTAAAATATATCAGATGCCCATTATTTTTGTATATATATTTGAAAATTTATGTTCGACCTATTTTTCATTCAAAACTACTTTTAGTTTATTTATTTTTAAGTAATCGGAGTACCGTAATCGTCAGAGGGTAAAAATACAATTTGTTTTATCGAATTTCTTCCTAAATTGGCTCCTCTGTGACGTCATCAAAATTACCAGTAAGCAAAAGCAAAGGAATCTCTTATCGACACACCTAATATATAATCATCTTGGATGGGATAATATAGTTTCAGTGGCCTACACAGCTAATTAATTTGAAAATAAAAAAATTAATGGTTAAAAGTACACCCATGCAACTAGCTATTAGTTTCCAAATATAAATAAATAGTAAATAAAAACAGAATATTCTGCGCCAGACTGAAAGAATTGTTATTAAACTTTTATCCATTTATCATTAAATATTTTTAATTAATAATAGAAGAAAAAAGGGAACAACTCCGAACTCGCACTAATTTTAAACGAGTTCGAGTCCTAAGAAAACAAAGCAAATCTGAGAGTACATGTGTCCGAGTACAACAGCCTAGTTGAGAGGAAGGAACTACGCAAACATAGCAAGAACATAAAGATTGGAACTACTCCGATGTCGATCCATCCTCAATTCTACTATAAGTCCAATAAGGAATTATACTTATAAATATTGTTGTAAATCGTGTGTATTCTTTAGATAGTTTTTTTTTTTTTTTGGAGTTGGTAATCTGAAGAATAAATTTTCTTTTCTTTAGCTATTGTCATTTTAATTTAACTCCAGCACGGTGTTGCCTCGCTTAAACAAAAATACCCTATTTATTTTGTTTTCAGCAGTTGATTCAAAGTAATAAGTTATTATGTACTTATGCTCCGTTTCCAAAAGAACAGGAATACAGTTTCTTGCTGATCCCTCGTCGTGTATATAATATATATACTGGCCATTTTATTATTGATATGAATAAATTTTTTTTATTTCTTGATAGAAATAGTATAATAACTTACATACCTACTCTTTTAATAAAATATTACTAAGCAATATTATAATACAATATCGAATAAAATACTATGTAGAGTTTAATAATATGGTAATTAATTTTAAATATTATAAATAAATCATAAGACAATGATAGTCTATGAGGACTTTAGAAATAAATAGCAGTTTGTATGATTGACTTATTTGGCTTACTACCATATGATTTCGGACCTTTTTTTCTCTGTTTCTTTTTGGAGTAAAGGTTGCGCGATACAATTATGGTAATTATGTGCCAGAGTTGTGAACTTTTCATTTTTACTACATTCAATTATATTCCAAACCTGATAAACATTTTTGTGCAGAGTTGAGCAAGTTAATGCAACTTAACTTAGATAAGTTAACAAGTTCAGTTAATTAATTATTAACTTAAATAGCTTATTATGTAAACAGCGCTATTTTAAATTCAACTTAACTAGTTAATTTTTAGTTTATCAAAATTAACTTTTAACTTAACTTGTTAATTTTTTAAACTGCATTATCTTAATTTTAACTTAATTAAGTTAATTAGTTAAAGTTAAACTTTTTTTGGTATTCTAAGTTGAAATATTAAAAACTGTCTTAAGTTACCCCTTTAGTTCTCCGATGATTGAGTTAAAGACTGCGTCGACAATATCTGTTTTATTAAACTTTTCAACTGGGTCATTCCACATCAAATCGATAAAAAAGGATATTTTCTGAGTATCGCAAAAGATTTTGTTTGTACATTATCTTCAATATTTATATAATTTTACATATATTTGAAATTAGATATAAAACTCTCCAATAATTTTTATAATAAAACCTTCATAAATCTCTCAATGGACTAACTTAAATAGTTAGTTTTTTTATAACGAAATTAATTTTAACTAACCCGAGGTTGGGTGAGTTAATTTAACTTGAATTACTCTAAAGTTAATTAACTGAAACTTAACTTGTCATGAAAAAAAATAACTTTAACTTAACTAGTTAAAAAAATAAGATAGTTTGCCTATTTCTGTTCCTGTGTGCTCATAAAAGACGTAGAGTAATCTTGAAGATAACTTGTTGGACAGATATAATTATAAGTCCTGGTTGGACTCAGTGTAGAATGGAGGATCAACATAAGAGTAATTCTTGCCAATGTCCCCGTTTATTTCATCGCCCCCCTCCTCCTCCCTTGGGTTCCAGGGTTACCATATTGATTTTCGCTATCTTCTTTTTAACATGCACAAATTACAAAGGATTTTCATCACTTAGGATGAGTATTCACATTGAAAGCTGACCAAAAAATACTTGTTGATGTTTTAGTTCTATACATATTTCAATATGGAAATATTTCATTTTTTTTTGAAAATATTCAAACTTATAGGGTATCCGTGACAAGTCATAATTTATAATTATGACTCGACCTAGGCAGTAATATACTGACCTTATAATAAATAAACAAAATAGTGTAATAAACACTCATAAACATTAAGGTACATATTTCTTATCGCTTAATGATCTCAGTCTCTATGTATAATAAACATTAAAATAGTCTTGTTTAAAAGTAAATATTTATATTGTCTAGGGTAGCCCTTCAAAACTAATGTTTTACATTGACTTGTATCTATTGTTGTGTCAGAACTTATTTAGAACAGAAGACCTCTGTCCCGACCAGTTCCAATTACATGTTCTCAAAGAATGTAAAATTGATCCTTCGTGACTTCATCGTGGGTGTTTTTCCTTTTTAAATTATTCTGTTATATGGTAGAACTAAGGGTATTAATCGGAATTGCTCGGAGTAATTATGCGTTGGCTAAAATTCATATTTTTCTCTAATAATATAGAAGATAACTACTCAAGTAATCCTCAGTGTTAGTCTCCATTTTTCATGAGCACACTCACACGTAACTACTCAATACAATAAAACTTATATGAATTCATAATATGTGGTCTCTCCTCAAGAATGAAAAAATAGTTAGAACAGTTTGAAATAATTTTTTTAAGGATAACTCATGAGTATTTAAGTCTTAAGAGCGCTCGCTAATAAAAACATACTAAATTCATTTTAACATACCAGCATTGAAGGTTAATAGAAATACAAGGTTATATCATAACGCGTGTACAACTGATGTCTGACTTCCACCACGCTTTTAATTTTGACGTCATAGGATATGAGAGGTTGCGTGTTTTGTGACAATCTGTTTTCGTTGCCCAGCAGTGGGTACGATACATTAAATTGAAATTTCTACCAATAGTGACGTCATAGACTATGTGTTGTAACGTTTTATATCAAAATCAGCCTGTCTTGCCTAGTAGTAGGTACAATACATCAGATTGAAAATTTCTAAAAAGCTAATTACATGATGGTCTAACCTTTAATTTCTATAAACCTTCACCAGCATTTATATATAATTCGAATCTTAAATACTTTATTGAAATGATTTATGGTATACATAAGAGACTAAATATAAAAACAATTATAAACAGTGCTTTTTTATATCAAAATTATTTATATTATGAGTACTTATAGAGTTTTACAAAAATGATGTTTTATTATGAAGGTTTACACAAGTAGTGTTGTATCGATCCTTATTTATTCAGTCCAGTCCAGTTTTAGGACCGGTCATTATAGAGTGCCTTTATTGAAAAATTAGACTAAAATAAATACCATAGCTCCAATAAAGTTGATTACAATACCAAATTTGTATTTAAGCATAAATAGATTTGATGCCCATACCTTTGCTGCTTTAGATGTTTTCGTAGTTTGAATATTAATCCTTTTTAACATCTATTAGGGTATTTGATATGTATTGAAGGTAGAACCATGTACTTTATCTATAAAATGAATCATTATTTGGTGCACTTTGCCCTTCTTGGTAATGGTCAAATATACTTTTATTCGGATACATGTACGGAGCGGGTCGTCAGAAAGTCTTGGAACATAATGAACATTGAATAATTAATTACATCTAGCAGTTTTAAATAAAATTCTAGATATTTTTTTTAATTGGAACTTGTGTAACACTCATTACATAACATTATTTATGAATTTGAGCGCCTACAGCCTCAATCACAGACTCCACACGATCCCGGAGCGCTTTGCACACATTGACAACGTAGTGCTTCGACATTGATCACCACTCTTTCTCAATCGATTGCTTAAGGGACTCAATACTGCTGTGACGTTGTCTGCAGGCCTTGCTTTCAATTTGCCACCAGATGCATTAATCAAGGGAACACATGTCGGGGGTCTACAGTGGCCAAAAGTCATTTTTACTAATCCTGCACGATTTTTGCCGTATGTGCAGGAGTCCCACTCTATTGAAACCCCTAATCGGCTATCTTTGATTGCTTTGTGATCTTGCGAACCTAGGGAAATACAATTGTCTGAAAAATCATCTAGTAATCCTTGTTAATCAATCTGTATCCAACGGGGAACCAAATTGGTTTCATTTTGTAACATTCATATAAAACGGTACCGAGCATCCTTACTCAGGCTGGATGTTTGGTGGTGGACACTTCACAGAGGTTGCTGTTGACTTCTCCAAAACATACAATCAGATCATTTTGCCTATTCCACTGTAAATACTTTCTCGTCTGATAAGAACAAATTCGGTTTCTGTTAAACCTCAGGTTATTGTAAAGCTTTTGGCAGCGATCCAATTGTAGTTGCTGTTGTTATTGAGTGAGCAAAGGTCACTCAATATGCATGCAAGACTTGCCACCAGCTTTTTTTTTTACATCATTGGAGACCGTGGAACGGATCACCGACCGCTTCTTCGCCAAGTCCGTCATCGTCATCTTTGGGTTTATTAAAACAAACATTTTGCCGTTCCAGGCTTTAATTGGATCGGCTTTCCACTTCTATGACAATCACTGATGTCTTCACCATTATTGGCCTTAACCCTGAACCTCCAAATGGCAGTTTTACAGACATTAAGGGTATTTACAATATTATAATTGCTAAATCCGGCGCAGAATAGAAGAGCCACTTGGTGCCTTTTGGGCTCCATTTTGGTTTATATTTATCCTAAAGACTTGGAATAAGGCATTCCAATGGTAAAGAATCAGTTGCTATTTTTTGTTTACGCATAAATTTCTGCATAAAATTAACCAAAATCTCTCCAAAAGCAATTAAAGTCATGTACAAAAACTTTTGGACGCCCCGGTAGTTTGGGAGCCAGGCACGGAAGATTTTACCCAAAGTTTTAATTCCCTCAAATTACTTATGTCACCTATAATCGTTTTTTTTTGTCAGTCTCACCCTCCGCGTTGCTATGCCTGGACTTCAGATCCCCCTGAAAATTGCCTCCGGACGACTGACAAAAAAAATTTGTATAGTACCAACCCAGGGCATCATAAAACGAGTGGTACTTTTTTGGGGGGTCTGAAAAAATTTTCCCGGGCGAAATTTTTTTTAAGATGCCCTGATATTCTATTATTTGATTTGTTTTGTGATTTGTTAGATCCAAATATATTTACATATACTATGTTTCATTTATATTAATATAAAAACGTACGCAAATGTTGAGAAATTTACAAATTTCATGAAAAGTTAAATAGTTAAAGGCGGTCACCTCTGAATGTTGCTCAAATGTACAACTTTTGGCAGGAATATATTTTCTCACTTAGAAGCGATTATGAGGGATAGAGAATGAAAATAGAATCATTGATTTTTTAAGCTCACACTAAGTTAGAGCCACCTTATTATACACTCTATTTATCTTACCTAATACAATGGACAACATCCCATTCCCCTCATCATCGAATGCTTGAGCAGAACTTACGAAAAGAAAAATAAAGCAAGTTAGAAGATAAATCACATTACAGTTTTAAAATGCTTGAAATAACTTATTTTTTGTTTGTAAATTACGTACAGTTATTTTTGTTTTTATCTTTCCCTCAATTCCATTTCTTTCTTTCTTCATAAATACGAGAAATAAATAAAATTATATATTTTCAACAACATAGGCAATTATTCAATGTAGGCGGTGTTGGGTAGTAATGCGTAAGTTAGTAATATTAAATATATTACTCTATGTAGTAATATTAATTTTACAGTAACTAATAGAATAAAGGTAGATTATACACGGGGCTCTGGACTCATTGAAATTTCAGAACGAGTCCAAGTCCGAATTGAACTTCAAGACAGAGTCCAAGACCCGAGTCTGACTTGAAATTCAAAATCAATTACCAAATTTCAACTCCGAGTCTTGAATCTGACAAGTCACAAACTTGGATGGATATACGAGACTGGTCTGAAAAGTATCCGACTTTAACGTGAAGATGGCAGTACACGTTCATAAAAGTTAGTCACATCCATTTAACATCTGTTGATAGTTACTCACCAAAGTTTCAGCCATTTTGTACGCGCAGTTGTTATGTAACAGTCGTTTGAGGGAGTCGATGTGAGTGTTATTGTGAAAATACACAAAATCGAGTATCGAGCTGTCATTAAATATGTGTTGTCCAAAATGGCTGAAACAGTTAGCCACATCTATTTAGCATCTGTTGACAGTTATTCACCAAACCTTAATCCATTTTAGGCAACAAATATTTTAAATCTAACTAGAGGATGGGTTACTCACCCTACGATTGATTAATTATTTATTTTTAAAAATCAATTGAACTTAACTAGTGAGTAATGCATGTAGGGGCTCATAAGCTCCCTAAAGGATTAATTCTTTACAATGTAAAGATAATAAATAGCAAAAGTAGCTAAATAATCGATTTCGTTCATTTTTACAATTCAGTTTCAACACATGTAACCACATATATTATACATACCACGTAAACGTGTACACGTATACTTGTATAGACAATTTATTTCTAAAAACTTTGCATATTATAAACTTCAAACCACAATCCCTCTTTCATTCAAAATTAAGAGGTTTAAATGGGTCTTGTTTGAAAGAATAATCATGATCAATTAAATTTAGGACACGTCGTTACCTCTATTGTATCACACAACCTTTCCTATGGAAATTAACAGTAAAAAGGTCCAAAATGAACTGTAAGTTACACAATTCAATCCAATTATGGAATTATTATGTAATAAATGTTGTTCACAGCTTAACAATAACTCATTCTAATTCAAGCAATCAACCAACAGAACACTGATTAGAGAAAAAGAAGAAGAAAGATCGACAGTTGACTGTATATTTTTGTACTGGTGAACTAACCCTGTGGGGAAGCACAAAATAACTAACGTGGCAATGAATGAAGGAATTTAATGAAATTACTTTTTAATCGGTTAGCATATAATTACTTATTATTATTACTTCACTGAATCTGTCATTACTCATAGATTACTTAACATCTGGATAGATCCAAGTCACGCAACCACGTTATTAGAACTTTTAAAATAAATAATTATTCTGTTAAATAGTAGATATTAACTAAGTCTACTGTATTAATGACATATTTTATTAAAAGCGTAGTTATACATTTGTAATTCTGTTCTACCCTAGCTATTTCAGAAACAGACACCAAAACTTTACAATAAGAATCTGGCCACCCTAAATCTCACACCTGCTAAGACATAAAATAACAATTATAGAAGAGATAATTAATTATTTTTAAAAAGTTATTAATCATAAATGTAGAAATAGGTACTTATCGAATCATCCATTGAAAAATCCTAATTTGCGATATAAGATATTAATGATGGATTTGTGGATCGTCTGGTGAAAGATTTTGTTGGAAAATTTCATTTTTTGTTGGTAAAACTCGAAAAAGTCCTCCAAAAGCAATGATCATGTTAAATAATCCATGCATTACTTAAGTTATTAATAAAAAAAATTCCGACCAGAAGAAGAGGAACTAAAAAGTAAAAGAAACTCGTCATTTGATTGTAAGTATGCAAGCTATATTTTCAGAAAAGAAACCATTTTTAGTTTTTTTAACCATTATTTTCACCTTAAAGTTGAAAAATTAAAGATATATTTTATTGTATGTACAAACGCTAAATTATAAAGGGTCTGTGAACCAGAGAATAAATAGTTTTGGAAATAATAGTGAAGAATAAGTTAAGATTGTAAATGGGGTATGAGCATTATTTACTTATATTAGTTTGTAAACGATACAACAGAGAGTGACACCGTCTTGCAGTAAATTAATACAATTCCCTGAATAATGATATTATCTGTATATACATATATTACGGGCAATTTTGCAAAATGTCCGTAAGACCGGGCGATATGGGAAAAGTCCGAGCAATCTATAAAATGTCCAAAAGGGTGGTCAATGGTCATTTTAACTTCATTTACATTGTCAGGTACAATGGTTTTGAATAATTTGATTTTTTTTTTTTTTTTAAAACTTTATTTTACTTAACACTGAAATTGTTGCAAAAGTAGATAATAATTGTTACTAATGACTACATAGAGCCTGGTAGAGTGAAGTTTAAATACATAATACAAGTTATCAATGAAAAATTGTAACGTAACTTCTTTATTTTTTTGGGGTGTGTAAAATATAATTCTCACTCCAGTACTGATGTACTCACTGCATTAATAATGATTAATGATGCATTTTATTTTTTTTCTATTTTCTTAATTTCTCCCCTACATTGTATTTTCTGTTCTACCCTTCTTTTATGACTAATGACCCAACTTTTCTACCAGTGGTTCACTTGCACAAACCAAGGCCTGAGGTTGTGATCCACCTGCATAACCCATTGACCGAATTTTGCAAATTAAAATGGATTCCCTATTGACAATTTCTTATCTTAATAGAGTTTATAGAATTAAGATTTCAATAAAAATGTACTAGATCAGGGATGTTTACCTGTTTAATATAATGGGCTGCATTGCCACTTGAAATATTTTAATGGGCCGCAGAACCTATTAAGTTAAATTTCTTGAAAAATCGCAATGTAAAACAAAACCATTAAATTTAAATTTATTTCAATTTTAGACCAAATATAAATATAGACCAATAAAATTTGTCAATGCCAAACTTCTTAGAAAAGATAAACTGGCAACCCTGTTAGAGTCTCAGAAAATAAGAGATACCGTCAAATATTTTTCAAAGTTTGTATTTATTATGCGCATTCTATGCGTTTTGATGATATTGCGACAAAATACTACATTCAATGGCCAGTGGACCAGACGTAAACATTCGGCGGGCTGCAATGTTGCCCGTGATGCACAGGTTGAACATCCCTGCACCAGATTATCAAATTGTTTACCATTGAAAATGTCCGATTTGTCACATTGCCCGTAACATAAATATAATACAGTTTGTGTGTGTGGGTCTGTTATGGGTGCCCAAACCGTTAGACTGAGGAGGCTGAAACTTTGCATGGGTGTTTCTTTTGAACTTGGTTAAGCTAAAACCGTGGTTCCGATTTTCAGGTGGGTCATATGGGGGCCTTATTTTATACCCAAAACACGAAAATTGTTTTTTTAGATCAAGAAGACTAGATAAGGGGATGAATTATATATCAATAGTAACCATCGTCTCAATAAATATCACAAATAACGACATTTTCTAAATTGAATAAGAATCATAAAAGTTAGGGGGCAAAAAAAAAAAAAAAAGAAATCGGTGATAATTGCTGTTTCGTTTTTTTTCTTCTTTTTTTTTTCATGTGTAAAACAAATACAATTTCAGGAACATTTTATAAGATAATTTTGTATTATTTTCAAAAATGAACCAGTTGTCGAAAATTATTTTTTTGAGGACATAGTACGAAAAATATCTTGGTAGGTTTGTGGGTACCTCTTAACACTGCCAATAACTACTACTAACTAATTTTTTGTATAAATAATGCAAACTTGTTTTTTGCAATTTTCTTCGCAATTTTCGACTTGGTAAAAATAAAAGATAAACTTCTCATCTATAATTTTTTTTATTTATGTAAATATTGATAATACATTTCATATAATATACAGGGGATATATTATAATGCTCACCCGCACAAAAGGGGTCTAAACATTAAGAAGAAATATTAAATCGTTACACAATCTTACTTCCATATTGTGGATTAACTATTACGATGGAAAGAATGATATATTTTTTTCTAATCATCTTATTTTTCTCGTTCAAATAACAAACAAAAATTCTACAAATCTACCAATTTTGAGGGATTTTTAGTACATATTACTTTAATTCAAATATCTGTGTTTTTCACTTGCATTTATAATGTAGATGTGAAGTCTTTTTTCTTTAATTCTGATATCCATTTGATGAAGTTTCATCAAGATTTATTTGGAATTTGTCCATTTTATGCAATAAAAATACCAACTTTGAGTCCTCAAGATGACGTCTCCTTCTATTTATGTACAACTTATTATGTCAGGGAAAATGCTTATTATTAATTTACAGCTAATAATTAAATAATCTTGGTTATAGTACATTAAACCGGTTTGTTTTCCAACTTTCTTTCGAATTAGGATCACGGTTAGTTCAGAAAAGTTGGGATTGGGTAAGGAAATAATCAATGCGAAATTTCATTTTTCTACCATGTCATCTTTAAGTAGGAAATCTAGTTCAAAGTTTGAACGGAGACAAAAGTTCTTTACTTCCTCAATAAAAATTAAAATACAGCATTAATCCTTATTATAAAATTAATTATTGATGATAGACATTATTCTAAGGGAGATTTTGAGTAATATAAAGTAAAGTATAATTATTACTCTGCATTCTCAGTAATATAACTCAATTACTTTTACACGGAGTAATATGTAATAAGTAATGTACCACACTGAATATTTGTAACAACTTTGTCATTTTTCAAATAATTCTATTTATGGAGTTGAGATTCATGGGGATAAGGTAGTTGACCGTAACTAGAAGAAATGAATGACACAGTTAATATAGGTAATTGTAATATCCATGAACAATACATTTTTCACCAGGGCATTTGAGAAAATGTTGTCATGAAGCAATGTAAGGCTATTAATAATTTGGGACTAAACGTTTCATTAAACATATTTATGCACCAAATACTATATATTCATGAAATAGGTCAAATTTAGACTCAATAGTTATCAAACACCTGATTTGAATGAATGAATATACTTGCATAGATTTTCAAAGACATTCATTTTCCCATGAAGGTGATATGTTGACATAGGATTTTTCACCAATCCTCAAAAATTGATCCCTTTGACAATTTCCTTGGACTGCTCATTTACCCCTTCTTTGTTCAAAAATGGCACATTTTACCCTATTTTGTATAAAAATGGCTCATTTTTCTAAGCTAGTATGAAAGAATTACAGATAATTTAGATTCTAGTTCGATTACACAACAGGTTTGGATGATTATTTGATCATATATTTCGATGAAAAATATACCTGCTAAAACTCACCTTCATTAGGTTCTCTTTTTGGAAGTAAAAATATGTATATGATGCAATCAGGGTTATGATTACATGATGGGATATGTGAGGGACCCAGATTTCAACAACAACCAATTAGAGGACGGATATATTTAGTGCAAAATTGAGTATTGAATAATTTCCCTGATAACAAATACGGATCTTCCATTTAAGCAAAAGGTTGGATGTAATATCAGCAGTCGTGATGATGAGATGTCTCCATCTAATAAGACTCCTGAAAGTCTTACCATACTTAAATTTCCTTGAACTACTAATGTCTACGTCTTTTAATATATTTAAACTACCGATACTGATCGAAGTCAACCTTATGGAACAGTGTTTTTTTTTTAAATACAAATTGCTCAATTTTGATATTTTGGATGCTCATTTTTCAAAAATTTAGTGCTCCTTTTTTGCTTATTTTTTCCAAAAAAAAATTGCTCAAAAGTCCTAAGACTCGTGATGTGTCTCTGTATTAGAAATGTGGTACGTCAACATTAAACCATTTGGAACAAAAATCAATAAAAAGTAAATACATTTTTTTACTTCATAATAAATACATACAACGCAATATTTACTATAGACATGTTTGAGTCCATTGTAAAAACTGTAATCAAATTTATGGGATTAGCACTTGTTCAACAGTGTTCTTAAGTCCTAAAATGTGGTACATATATTCATGAAACATGAGTACAGCAGATGTGTCCGCAAGGGGTAAAAAAAAATAATAAAGGAATTTAAGCTTTTAACTCGAAAATTTAATATTTGAAATTTGTTTCAGAAAATTTAATTTAATTTTCAAATTTGTTTCCAAAAAATTTAATTTATTTTTCAAATTTGTTTCCAAAAAATTTAATTTTCTGAGAAAAGCTACGGATTTTTGAAATATTTTTTTCTAAAAATTAAATTTATGTGAACAGCTGGAGATTTTTGCATTTTTTTTTCCAAAAAATTTAATTTTTGTGAATAGCTATGGATTATTGAAATTCTTTATATATAGCTATGGATTTTTGAAATTTTTTGTTAATAACTATGGATTTTTGATTTTTTTTTTTTAAAGTAATGTTTGAAACAATACTACTTATGAATACTTAAATACTCAAGCATTTTGATAGAAAGAGATTTTACTTATTTATTTTACAAATGTTTTAAAAACAGTAAATATTTCCATCAATTGTAATATATATACTTGTAAGCAGTGGTTCCGAAAATAGGAGTAGCAAGATGATTTCCAGAAAAGAAGAATAGAATTTAGATTGATATTAACTGAAATGGCATCAAAACATAAATAAAGATGAATGTACAAATTTTTTTTAAGTGTCGTCAGGGGCATTTTAAAAGGTATTTCCGAGATGATAGTACTCCATAAAGAATTAACTGGATCCGTTCATTTTACTGCCACAGATATTCATCTGTTGTTTGATATGGAAGATGCAATTATCGAACTTTCATTTGACCAAACTCTAAAAACAAATTCTAAAAAACAATACAAATTCTGGATAACTTTGATGAATGAGTACCAACTGCTACCTAAAGTAGCTTTAGGTTTACTTATACCATTTGGATCATCTTATTTATGTGACAATTTTATACAACACTAGCACTAAGCGGGAAAATATTGAGCAAATTGACTGGTATTAATATGGAAAATTTCGATTACAATTAGAGACTTTCTTCAGGCCCAACAAAAAGAAATTTCATATTTGAGAGTCTTATTAATTCGGTCATAGAATTAGTAATAGCAGCGAAATTAGGAAAGAGATCCCTATTAAAATCAGGCAGCCAAGAAATCTTCTTCAGTTTCAGGATCAATAGGCAACTTAAATTCATGGATCTCAAATACTTTTTTATCGACTTGACGAATACCATTAGCGGTGAAAGACACACCTAAAAATTCGATAGATGGGACCAAAAATTCACATTTCTTTGGAATAATTCGAAGTTTTAATTCATATAGAATTTATATTACTTTGGATAAATGTTCTTTGTGTTTTGTTTTTTTTAATCACAGAAAATCAATATATCATCCAAATAAATGAAAACGAAGCTTAGATGACTTAATATTTTGTTCATAAAATGTTGAAATGATGCACCAACATTACGAAGACCAAATGGCATAAAATTATACTCAAAAAGGTCAAATGGGCTTATAATTACAGTTTTAAACTGATGCTCTTCTTTTACTGCGATATTATAATAAGCACTTCATAAGTCAATTTTACTAAAAATAACTACACCATAAAGCTGGACAGATAAATCGTGCTTATGTGATGAGGGATATTTATCAGGGATCGTCTTAAAATTCAATGCTCAATTGATTTTCGCGCTTAGATAATACGCTTGAACCCGATCTAAGCTTTAACATTTCGTATAATTGATCAGTCAATTTACCCAGAACTTCCAAAGAGTCTTGACTACGAGATGCTAGTGCGGGTACGATTTCAGAAGGACAGGCACTGATCAACTTATGACGAATGATGTCTTCAGAAACTTCGATTCGTTGTGATGTATCTCTAAGATCCTTTAAGTATAAAGATGGACGACCAACAAGTCTTTTAGAAGCGATAAGTTCATCGAAAAGTTGCGATTTTGATTTTTCAAACGCGGAAATCACAGCTTCTTTTAATTTATTATACGCATAGGAATCTCTTATTGACTTACTAACTTCAGAAATCGCACTGAAGGTAATCTTGTTAGAGTGTAGTAAAAATTAGTAGTATATGACACTACTTTTACTAAATGGAATTATCATTCCAAAATTTTGAAGAATATACACGGATCATTTGAATTAAATTCGGGAGCTTTGACTGCAACTATCATATTAATTTCTTGTGATGGGAGAGTATATGAAGTTTCTTGATTGTCCATAATAGAAGGGATCTCTATTTTGTTACTTTGTAATTTTTATTAATTTGCACACTACGACTCCCGTGCATAGTATTCCTGATATTCATTCTACTGTCAAGATGATAGTAGATATAAGAGAAAGTCGTAGTAATGCCTAAGATATTTAGATATGATCTCCTCCAGCCTCCTCTCTCAGTCAACGAATGGACTCCGAGAGAACTTACCCCCACCCCACTCAGAGTACTTACATATTCGACAAAATATTTTTTGTCTTCTGGTAGGTAGCTCTAAATTTCATGGCTTCCATTAATTTCAATCCAGGCGTTGTGAGACATTTTTTTCGGCATTTCACTAATTTTATTGTACAAACTCAAAGGTACTCAGCATACAATAGATTCTTTAAGGAGATGTTAACACAACAATAATTCGAGAAAGAATGAATAAATAAGAAAAAAAGGGAAATTCTACAAACTGTTTTCTTTTTCTAATCTCAAAACAGTCATTTATTTGACCAAACAGCCCAGCTTTAGTGATACCATATGCCTCACTACTCGCCTTCTCCTCGCGCTTTATTTTCCTTACAAAACTGTTAACAATAGAAATAACCATGTAGCACAAAAAAGAAGAAGAAGAGAAGAACGATGGGATGATAAAATTGGATTATAAAAATAAATATTCTTCTTCAGCAAAAGTTCTAGAGAAGGAATTAGCTATTTTTGCTCAGAGCTACAAAAAATAAAATGGTTGCAAGTTAGTTTCATTTTTGCAGTAAGGAATAAACAAGTTGATAAAAGCCATGAAGATCTTTTCACTAAAATACTTCTACTTTAACTATTTTTTTTTAAATTTCGAGTAAATACTAGTACCGTATTTACTGCTGAGCAGGACCGACAGATATGACGTCATAGAGTATAACAGCAATACTTTAACAGCTGTTAGTCAAGGAAGGCGATATATAGCTACTCTTGGTAAGAGTTATACTCTTTGACGTCACTATTAAAAACGTGGGGAAAGTCAAACATTTGTAGGAAAAGCGTTATGGTATAACCTTGTATTTATATTAATCTTGTCCTGTTTGAAAAATCATTTATTTTTGTTCTTGATGAATACAGTCAAATAACTTATATTCATAGCCTCTGTGTTGAACTTTATAGGGTTGATATGGCCTTTAAGCCGTTTATTTACATAAAATGTACTTCAAATTTAAATTCACTTCTAAATTAGAGGTATAGGGGTCACACATTGTCTAGCCACATATCTTAAGAGTCGAACTCAAAAAAGTTTAGGAACCACTGTTGCACCGTACTTGATCTAAGAGAATAAACGACCAAAGTCCTAAATATTAATATTGTTGAATTAGGTTATTATTATTATTATTATTTGTACATCTATTAAAAATGTTTCTATTTTTTTTTTGTTCAGACATGAAAAAACAATTTACAGAATAGTAATATTTTTTTTAATAAATTAATTCACGGGTATATTATATGTATAAGAATATACATACAATACCATTTTTATAAAGAAGAATGGCCGTCCCTCTGTACAAGGGGTTGATATGTCAGTAAGGTCCAAAAAAAATTGAGGTGCTCCTTCTCAGACATAGATGAAAATGTTTTAGTTATGGCTGCTGAACGTTCCGTTAGAAGTAGACTTCTAAAAAAGATTTGCCCTTCATAATGCAGCAGTTTATTGCATTTCTAACAAGATCAACAAAAATGAGATGTTTTGTACTTTAATGTATTAAATAGATTAAACTTATTTTTTTGTTTATTTGTATAAACAAATATTTACATTTAAATTACTTTAATAAATATGAAAATCAATGCACTAAAAATCATATGAAATCCGTCGAAGCTAATATATATTTGACAAATAAGTTATATAAGCCATACCATTTATTACTGGAATGGTACAAATCAATAAATATAGTTGTGGCCCCTTTTTTGGAAAAATAAAGCACTGTCTGACGTAGGGAATGACATTTGTTTTTTATACGATATCATTTAAATTTTTTGGTCAGGTTGTTTTTTTAACTGATTAAGTCTTTTGTAGAGATTTAGGTAACTTTTTTTAAAAGAAAAATAAGTAATTAAGATATGCTTATTTAATTTTAAGGGAGGGATATTTCCCTATTGCCTTAATTTTCAAGTGGGTATGTGTATATACGCAATGTAAATTATGATATAACACACTTTAACTCTTTACATTTCATTACTCCTTCTTCTTCCTCTTTGTCCTTGTAATTCCAAGTTAGAATTGTATTTTTTCACCTTCAAACGAAAGCTCAAAACTCTTTTAATTAAGGAGAGAAAACAAATCTTTATTTGTCTCTCTCAAATAGCATATAATATGCACAGAATGATCTGTTACAAAACAAGAATCAAGGACTATCATATGTTATATAAATATATAATATTTGTTAATATTTATACAATGTTCCAAACATAAAAAAAGACAAATATAACTTTACACAGAAGGAAATTCTTTTTTCATCATCTTGACACTTGTAAACATATAACTATAAGAAGGCTAATGAGTCAAGTGTTTCTGTACATGCTTTGACATGTATTTATTAGTGCTGAGACTTGCTCAAGGACTCGGTTCGATCTTAAATTAGTTCTTTATATACCGTGATTTAAGACCGTTGAACGAAATTTAATCGTTTTCAAATCGTAACCGGTTGCGACACTGAAATATGACACTAGGTTATTAGCAAATTGAGTGGCTCGCGTGAGTTTTTCAGTGACGGACATACATAAAGTTAGGGATATTGAAATTTTTATATCACTGTAGAGAAACGTCATTTGTTTATCATTTTTTAAATTATGAAGAAAATGGAGTCTGAACGTGACTCTCGCGTGAAGATCCATGCGTTTCTTAATGTAGGGAATAAAATTTTGAAGCTCACTTCCTCTTGTGGGTTCAGGCATACTTTCTGGATGATAATGTATTCCTACAAAAAGACGGCACTCCTGCATAGACTGTTCAAAGATGGTTGAGCAATAACATCAAAATAAATCTAGCCCTTGTATTTACCCTACGCTTTTTGTTAGCGTGTAGAATCTAGACCATTTACCATTAGGCACGAAATCATCATGGGTATGAAGGCAACTGTAAACGAATATCATGCCGATATGTCCAAAGAATACATAAGAAATACATACTACCAAACCTTCTAGAGGGTTCTTAAGACTATCGTGGATGCAGAAGAGAGCTATATTGAAGATTAGAGGAGACAATATAGCTTGGGAGCCCGTCTCCAAATATTTTTTCTACATGTCTAGTGCCTACAAAAATGTATCTAGTTAATGTTAAAAGTATTGATTTTTAAGATTTTCAATGTCGCACGCAGTATCACCTCGTTACTTGTATTGTATCAACAAACCTTTATACAAAAAGAAACCAAAAAAAAGTCCCAAAATATATGGATAATTTTGGATTAATACATCCCCGCTACAAAATTATTATTCATAAATTGTTGAGCATTGTTCACAAATTAACAAGAACTAACTATATTTCAGTTGATCAACATTCAGAATATTGATTAGTAAAATAGAAGCATAAATATCGATAGCTGACAACAAAATGAAGTGTAATTTTTTGAGTTGGTGAGGTAACGAGTAACGTCGTGATATAGACCCATTTTCTATCCATTCCCTGATTTATGAGTTGTACAAATATGATTTATGCAACACATTTAACTTCATATGACATTATTGTAGGTCACAATTTGAAGCACAAATGACGTCACCAACAATTCATCTATATATAATAAGACCGGTCTAGAATTTTCAGACCGAACCACATCACTATATATTTGTACATATATTCTGTCCTATTTTGTATATGATTTTTTGTTGTTAATTTAAAGATGTAAATGATCCAAGCTTTCAGATCTTTTGTTCTAAATATTATATAGGATATACAGGGTGGTTCAGATAAATTGGGAAAATCTTTAAAAGCTTATATTGAACGAACCAGATGTGGTAGAACTATAAATTTTTTATTAATTGAAAGCTGCATTTAATGACATTCAATTTGTTATATTATAATCAGCTTTTTTTATGACCTCCTTGCCACGGCACCGGAAGCTTTGGCAGGCCCGGACGACCTCGTGTGAATCCAGCATTGCCATTGTACAGGCTTTAGTTTTGTAGTTTTAATTTGCATTCCCTGGATCGATGGAGTAGCCCAAGGAAGAAATTAATCCTTCCAACAAGACAGTGTACAGGCACAAAAGGTACAAAAAAAACTTAAACCATGCGATTTTTATCTGTGGGGGAGGGTGGAAAATAAGGCCTGTGTCAAGTATCGTTCGTCTGTGGAGGACTTGAAGAAGTTCATTACCTGTTTAATGGCAAAATTGGATCTGTACGAGTCGCCCAGGACTGACAAAGCTTCCAACGCCGTGTGAATAAAAGAAAGACGGATTTCATTATATTATTGAATGTGATTAAATGTAACATTCAAATTATTTAAAAAATATCGTTCTACTTCTTCTAGTTCGATCATTATAAGCTTTTAAAGATTTTCCCAATTTAATCGAAGACGCTGTACAAACGTTGAAAGTATATTATTCTCCAATAAAATATCATAATCAAACCAATACCTTCCAAGGATAAATAAATTTGATCATTTTTACTTAATAACCTTCGAAAGAAAAATAATTACTTACAAAAAAATGTCAAACAGTTTTATGAAAGATATTGAACATAATTTTAAGCTGATCTTTTTTGCTCAGAATTGATATTGATTAGACTTTTTCATTTTACAATATATTCCCTGTTTTGTGAAGTTGTTCACAAATGCTCCCTGCTAATGCTGAAAGATAGCAGCGCCCCTGACTGCTCCTAATATTTAGAGTTGAGAAGTTTGTAATGAAAAATTAGCGTGAGGAGAAGGCGAGACCAATACATATGGTACTCCTGAATTAAGACCTAGGTTAATATCCGATGTATATAATTTTGGAGGGAGAGCTCTGTAAGTAAAGTTACGTCACCAGGCTATCCGCTTTGACAATAGCTGACTTCCTCATGTGTTTGAGTCACGGCCAAAAACATACAAAATGTAATACTATAATTTAGGTGAAGAACACTACAAAGGCGATATATTTTGTTAAAATACTCAAAGTATGCTCTCTTGTAGTGATGTGGGTTGTAGGAATCTCTCTGAAGCTGAGCGTATGACACTTTTTTTCATTTCCAAGGGACTAATTCCTTGGAAGGCAATGGGTCTTAAAAATGAAAAGAAATCTTTGGAAACCTTCAGATAATTCTCGATTGTGCTCACACATTTTGAAGAAAATCAATTCATAGGGAATTCCAAGGGAAATAAATTTTTTTTAAACATCTTAAACCTAAAGTTCCAAGCCTCTCCAAAAACTCTAACTAACCCATTTTTATTCTGGAGAACAATGGTTATGTAAAGTAAATTTAATCATTAAGGAAATCTCAAGCAACTTTTTTTGATCAAATTTCTCGTAAAAAAAAAGATCTCCAAAATTTTAGAATCATACATACTTTACTACTTATTTGGAACCTCTTACTTTCGCAAATGGAGAAATAGACTAAGTGGACATGAATCTAATTTCATCAACAATAGAACATGAAACTTCTTATAATGATAATTTTGTTTATGTATTAGTTAATTTATCTTTAAAAAATAATCATTGCTTTATATGTATTAAAAAATTTTCTACTAAGGTAAAACATACAAAGGATATTAATACCAACAACAAATCCAACTTGGAGTATATGAAACAGAAATAAAAGAATTAAAGAAGAAGTTGAAGGACAAATATGTCGAAATTCGGGCTGCAGAATTATATGGTCATCTTCGGTATTTAATTCAAGCCATATAAAATTTTTAAGATGCAAGTCTTCACATTCCAAAATCCGCTTTTGGTCTAATAAATCTATCAAAAATTCACTTTATTTAAGATTTACTAGTTGTACTTGTGACTATCAAATGCTTCTAAATCAAGGAAATCCTCTTCCTAGTAACCAAACACTACAAAGAAATCTTAAGCTTTCAACATTTAAAATAGCATTTGTTCAAGAAAAATATTGTATTACATTTAATTCATATTTAGTTATTTTATACTGTATTTTTAAAACAATTAATCTCAAGGAGTACGGTAAAAGTTAAAAATCAATTGGGATCAAACTTGGTACGAAGATGATATTCCATCATAGTAAGTGGGCATTACATTTTGAGAGGTCAAGGTCAAAGGTAACACAAAACGTCAAAAAATTGCACAATCGACCATAACTTTGCAGGAAATTGAGATATATCACTCATTTTGATTTCAGGCGAAGGTTTTGTGCTCTACAGAGTACGCATTATAGTTAATAAAATGTCTTAATCTGGTCGGAAGACGAGCAGCTAAAAAAAGTCAAAGCAATTCATCTTCTGATAGTAGGTATGCAGGTATCATAGAGAACATAGGTATATGTAGTATAAATTAGATTTTGAAGAGAAACCTTATGTACATTCCCAATCAATATAGCCGCATTTTGCCTTAATAGCCAGTTCCACCCTGGTGTGGAACTCTGCACACCAGTTCTTAATAAAGCTCTGTTCTAGGTTGGCTCAAGCAGTGGTTATGGCGGCTTTTAGTTGATCCTTTGTTTTTATGAGACTTCCAAAAACTTCCCCTTGAGTTGCCCCAAAAATACCAAAGTCTGGAGGGGGGAATTTGGTCTATGTAGAGGCCAAAAACCTTTGTCAAAAAAAAAAAAAAAAGGAGTCTCAGCACGGAGGAAATCCTAGGTCTGCTTAGAATTGTGACAGCTGACGCCATCCTTCTGCCATCAATAAGAATTTCCTTAAGAATGAAAAATCGTTTGAAAAAACTCCAACCCATTTCTTTACAATCAAATTGAATTAGAGAAAAGTAAGGAGACGGATTTGTGATCTTTTTCCTCCTGTTATGGGGGCTTGCAGCTGATCTAATAAAAATTCATGCCAGCTAAGTTGCTCTCCTCTCAAACATTTTTCAAATTGACAGGATTACCACGTACATTTTTGGATTATTTTAATTTTACATACTGGCAGGACATATTATACACCACTAGTTATTATTAGAAAGAATTCCTGGAGATATACAATTGCAAATTGTTATTATTCTAAAGTTACATAAATAAATAATGAGGTAATTTTTAAGAAATATTTTTCTATAAAATTTCAAGCATTTAAAATGTTTACTTTATTTAGGAATTTTTTTAGAAAATAGTCCTTTGACCCACATAGATATTTTTCTAAACCCTACATAATAGTGAGTAATAACCCATTCATTGTCAATTAAAACTCAAGTATAAGTACACTTATTTCTTTTTCTACTATTGGGAATAAAAGCTTAATTGTTCATACATACCATAATATCTATTGTTGTAAAAAATATCACATTGAACGAGCGCGTGACTTTTTATAGTTGCAATGTGAAGAGTGATTGTTTATTTTTACCTCTGCCAACAAAGTTGAAAGGAGGTTACTTTTTTGTGAATGTTTGTCTGTCTGTTGGTCACCAGGATTACGGTTAAAGTTATAGATCGATTTTGATATAACTTGCTGCGAAAATTATACTGGACCAACCATTATTATTTACTCATTTCTATTATAAAAATTTTGAGAGATTAAGAGTCACTTTTTTTTTAAACTTTCCTATAAGCAATGTTGTAGAAAAGATAATTAGCTGTCGATTGCTAAGAAAAACATTGTCCTAGTTGCCACCATGATCACACAGTACGAGAAGAAGATTGAGATAGCAGCGCTCCTCTGAGCAGGATTGTCACATAAAGCCATCGGGGAGCAGACTGGGGCTTCAAAAAAGATGATTTACAATGTCTCCCATGCCACTGTGTACTCATAGTGGTAACTAGTGCAATTTTTCTTAGCAATCTAGACAAAGTTTTATCCCCGGTCTAAATTCTCGTAGTGGTAATTCAAAAAGAATAAAATAATAATGATAACAACTTTGGAATATATAAACATCTATTCAGGTAGAAACTACAAAAAACCGTTCCATTTTCTATTATCATATTATTTTCATCCATGCATATAAAGCAATTACAAGAGTTGAATAGTTTTTAATGAAAAAACTACTTTTAAAAATTAGAAAAGAAAAAACGATTGTTCCTGTGCTATTTTTTTTAATAGGTCATCGTAGTGCTAATTTATTCCTCTGAAGTAAGCATGATTTCCTATATTATTGCCTCATATTGTTTTTAAAATGCATAATAAAATAAATATAATTGAACTAGAATTATAAAGAAGCTTCTCCTCTTTATATCAGTAATTCATCCCCCCCTCCCTTCCTTATTTATCAGATTATGTGACAGTAAAAGACAAACAGGCAATGGTGGATAAAATATTTCCATACAAAAATCTAATGTACCCAAAAAAAGGTTTTGTAGAACAAAGTTTTGATCGACCCAAGGAATATTTCGTTGAGACGAGTTTATCTAACTTTATCGGCAAGATTTTGGGTTCTATTTTTTCAGTATTTGGGAAAAAAAATAAATGAATTTCTTCAAATGCTTGTTCCGAATGGAACAAAAAAATCCTAAGAGGGAATGAAGTACCTCTTATCTCATGCAAATCCTTCTATAATAACTCTTCAATAATCAGAAAATGCTGTTATTTAATCATTTCTAAAGAGAATGTTAATTAACATGTATTTATCGAGGGGTCCATTAAAATCTGAACACTTTGAATTTTAAACTTCAAATAGATGTAATTTATTAATTCACAATAGAATTAGAACAAAATAAATAGTATAAATAGATGTGTGTCTAAGCCATCTTAGTCATTAGTGTAGCCGCTCTTAACGGAAAAGATGCCTTCCAGGCAGAAGATCTGGCGCCCATTGGGGATGTACTCCTCTGTAATGGCGTCCCAGCACTGGCTGACAGTGGCTTTGAGAGCCTCTGCATTTGAATGACGGGCACTGCAGTTTTTCCCCTCGACGTGCGCCCCAAAGGTGTAGTTGAGGGGGTTGGCATCAGGGCAATACCAACCAAATTGAGGAGGCCACAGGTAATGGACAAGCTAGCAGAAAATGAGATGCTACCTGAGCTTGACAAGCTAGCAGAGAAGGAGAGATCAGTAGAGCTTGAGATGCAGGCGCAGCAGGAGAAGTCAGTCGAGGTAAAGAGCAGACAAGCATCCCCGTCTTAAAATACGTCTATATTCGGCAGAAGTGGAGACCTCCGTGGCAATATCCATCACCAGTCTGACCACCAAGGATCCAAAATATTGAGAACAATTTATCCCGTATGCATTTACACTTTTCATGATCAAAGAATGACAACATCCCCAATGCACTGTAGTACTGGCACATGAGAGCCTCAAGCTGGCAAAAATGCCCCGACACTTGAAAACCAAACATCCATCACTGACTGATAAGCCATCAGATTTTTTCTGCAGAAAGGAGCGAGAAGTAAGACGTCAAAAGCAATTCCTTACCGACCAAACAAGAGTCCCAGCCAAACCTCAAAGGGCATCATATGAGGTGGCATATTTAATTGCGCAGGCTAAAAAGCCACACAAACTTGGCGAAATCTTAATCAAACCCTCTGCTATAGCTATGAGTCGGGTCATGCATGTCAAACGGGACTATTGTCTTGCGTATCACACACTTGGCCCACGACATAATGTGCCAGCTGGTGGACAGATTAAACGGAAGAAAAAATACGCTTTTCAACTAGATGAATCGACAGAAATATCCAACTCTGCCCAGCTACTTGTTTTTGTCAGATACAGTTTTGGCGGACAACTAAATTAGGACATGCTGTTTTGCTCCCTGCTGGAAGGACGTACACAGGTGAGGCTTTTTTTTTTTGAAAAGCTTGACAGCAAACTAAGAGAAGAGAAAAATTTATTTGGAAAATCGCATCGGTGTGTGTACGAACGAAGCTTGAGTGATAGGGGAAAAAAAAGGACTGAAAGCAAGAGTATTACAACTGGCACCGCACATCAATTTCACACACACTGCGTGGTTTACAGGGAATCGCTTATCAGCAAACCGCTCGCGCCATACCTTAAACAGGTTCACGACACTGCAATTAAAATTGTAAACTATATTTAAAAAAAAAGTCACCTTAATATTTGACTGATTGCCTCTCTGTGTAATGAACTGGGATCAAAGCATACCAAAGTCATCAAATTTCCTAAGGAAATATGGTCTGCCACCATTATAAACTCTGGGACAAGGTGCAGAACTAAATGATCTCTGATCTCACTGTGTGTATCGGTCGAGTGAGCAGGCCCCTTGTCCTGTGTGCGCTGTTTGGGAGAACAGACAACCATGCTCGCACGCATAGTGCAGGTGCGTGGCGTGCACAGCATTATAAGCCACGATCTCTGATCTGTGGCACCGTTATTTTGGGGGTCACAGGCTGAAAAGTTTGGAAACCCCTGCTATAAATGACGACGATTTATTAAAGGTTATTTAAAGATTATCGAACATTATAGTCTTTCCACTTCAAAAACATGATTATTCAGAAAAAAACATGATTAAAATAGCAGATTTAGTTACTAATCTATTGCTAAAATCATAGTAAAAGAAACAAAAATTTCTTTATTGGCATAATTTTTTTCAACAATAACAACAATCCAACAAATTTAAAGATTCTTACATACTATTAAAATACTTATTCACTAGAAAAGACCTCACCTTTAGTCAAATATCTATAATGGTGAGGATAACTATCACAATATAAACCCTTAGAGGAAAACCTCTGAAAATTATTACATTTATCAAAATCGTCCATTGAAAATGTTTTTCTGAGCTGTTTTTTGAGCAAATTTGTTCTTTCAGAATCATAATTATGATTCTGAAAGAATTTACTCGGACCTTTTGATTTAAAACAATGATAAGGAAAATGCTCTTTTTTAGAAGCGTTTTGCTTTTGACAACAATTTGCGATCGAAGGATCCATGGGATGAGCTTCCGTATTAAAAATTGTTCCTCCCACATCGATGATACATTCATGGTCTGTACCTTTGTGGACGATTTGAGCTTTTGTCAAAGTACCATGAACAGGATTTGTAGGATCAAATAATAGATACAGATATTTGGTCGTTTCAGCTAGGAAAAATGATTCCATACGATCCTCTATGAGATGATCTCGAACATCTTTCACAGTCGCATATCCGCAGGTAGTCTTTGCCGAATGCTATATATAACGTATAAAACAGAAAATGACTTATGACACAAAAAACAAAAGATCTTACTTTGATTGTACTTAAAACCATCTCTCCCATTTCGAGTAAGTACGGGTCCTTTGTAGTTTGATATAAATATACTAAAGACTCAATAAGCTCAGGCCTTAATGGATAGCCTTCTTTGTTTTTAACTGGTTTACCTGCATAAACATCATAAAATTCAGGTAAAAATCCATATTGTTTTAAAATAGTCCTATAGTTATGAATAGATTTTAAACCAATTTCATCTTCTCCAATCATAGAAAGAACACCTGGCCAGAACGCTTCTAGTGATTGAAACACAGGAAGAGTCACATTGCCATTAAACATTGATACCCAAAAGTACCAGTCACTATTCATCATTTTCTTTTTAATTGCCTCATGATATGTTCTAAACATAAACAACAGGTTTTCATCATTATTTAGTACGGAACCTTTCACGAGATATTCAAAGTAGGAATCAACTCCAGCACCTATACCAGCATCTACGGCCGTCCATTTCCCAGTTTGAACATTAACATGATTCCCTACTAGATCTAATTTAGATCGATGTTTCCAAAGGCCATTCAATGCTCCTTTAGCTTTTTCTTCATATATTGGATCCCCTGTTAATTGCGATAAAACTGAAAATTCGACGATGAATGTCCCTACACCAGCAACGCAAGACACTGGAGTTTCTTCAAATGGCACACCATGTCTTAAGTTAACCTATTTATTATTGGAAAAGGGTATCTTATTTGAATTAATATATGTATGATCTGAGAAGCATACAGTTCCATAAGGCATTCCCGTGTCAGTATCAAAGGCTGGTAGAAGTCTAGTCGCAACTTTAGCAGCTAAGTGCAGAAGAGGTCCATCACAAGGCCAACTGTCTGCAACATCAATACCAGCACTTTAACAAAATCAATTTAACAAACATAAAGTCAGTATTTATATGGTATACCTCTTTGCATACAAATGGGCACTTAATAAACCTCCAACTATTCTGATATTTGTTTCAAATACAGACACATTAGCATTTATATCCATATCCTTGACCTTTGATACGAAACTATATATTCGTCTGAACTCAGTAAAGTTACCCATGATGGCCAATGTATCAAGAGAATCGATCAAGGTAAGGGAGTATCCACCTAATGTATCACTACCCGAACAGCTTATCGGCATTAATTCGTCATACGGATAAGCATGGTTCAAGTAATGATCGTAGGAGGTTTGAAACATTTCCTTAACTGAAGACCTGTAAGTAAAAAATTAAATTGTCAATTAAATATAAAATTCTCATTATAATCATTTACCTGAGTTGACGGATTTTTTCATCTGAGTAGTACTCCGAGCATTGGCCTAGGCGGAGTAGCCATCCAACCATCAAGATAAAAGTCCTCATTTTCATTTGATGATTGTCTTGGAATAGTTAAAAATATTAATTCAATAAAGTCATCAGATATTCTCTCATAGAGTTATTTGTATCAAGTAACTAATAATACTTTAGGAAAGGTCCTCATGATAACAATACGTTCCACTGCAACACTCAAAAAAGAAATCTCACTCAGAAATGTCGTTACCCACTATCAATTAAGAAAATCGTAAATTAAAATCATATCAGGAACATTTACAAAAGTGAATTTGCCTTTCCAATGAGTCTTCATACTACCTGGAGGAGCACAATCACAATCACCCAACCTACTGGGGTGAAAACTCTCATTTTTTATGAGAAATTCCATAAATAATAAGTTCAATAATTTTTTGAACATTTACGTTTTAATACAACCATATATCATACATCTTATTTGATTTCGAGATTTAAGTATGACACAAATTTATTACTTTTTACTTAATAACCATTTTGGGGATTTTAAATATTAACCTTAAATGGAAGAATTGCTTAAAATACTCCGTGAAGTTGATATAAAAATTACATTTATGACAAACATTATAGTCTAATTATTGTAAAATGTTCATATGAGTTACCAACCGGAGTTTATCATCAAAAATTATATTTTTCACAAACCCAGTTTGCGTGATTGAAGCTTGTGCTCCTCCAGATAGTGCTTGAACTGATTGACACATCTCTGGGAAGTAAAACGTCATTTAATTTATGGAGTGAATAAAATATTCACAAAACTTTACATATTCTGATCTTCAAACCTCAACTATTATTCTCGCTTTCAAAATGAAGAGGTTTTGTGAACACAAAGATTCATTGTTTGTGCTAAAGAAATTCAAGAATGTTTAGGTTATTTACTCTCCCTCCCAAACAAAAAATATTTACATCGCAGAAGCTCTAATATGGATTAATTGGAAAACTTTTTTCTAATCTACGGATTTATACTTCACATGCAACTGAAATAAATGATGTAGGAGGGATGAAAGTTGTCAAAACAATGATTTGGCGATTTTCAAACATTATTATGAGATATAGTAAGGATTCGATAATAAACAAAATTATCTTCTTTGCTGAATAACTTTGTATTGATCTAATACTTAAAACTCTTATGAAACATAAAATACATAAGAATTTTAAATTTGCCATATTTAACGGCATATATGGCCTTAAATATGTAAAGCTGAAGAATTGATGTTTACAATTCCTTGATTTCTTTAGCCATTGAGAAAATTATATTTTTTCTAAACATTTATGATAACTAGTTAAATAGAATAAATACTTCATATAAACTAATTTTCAGGACTATTTTATTAAAGTTTAATTTATTTTAAAGACTTATTGGCAAATGCAATAATTAATCTGTTTTAAAAACATTTTTTTAAATAATAAATTTATGATGAAGTTATATTATATGCGCCCTCTACCATTCCCCAATGAATTGTGGAGCTCTAAAAAATAAGTAAATCTTGAGATGAAAATGCGAATCCCTTTTGAAAAAAATCAAATAACTCTGGTGATATCGGAGAAATATTGGAGATATTGGTGTCGCTGAAAGTCAAGGGTAAATCTACATCTAATTAAGCTGATTATCGCCTACAATTCTAAAAAAATTAAGGACTTCTCACATACCTATTGGCTATTAATTAGCTAATTATTCCCAACTGTGGAATCATTATTCAATAATTATTGCAGATTAAAAATAGCTAATTTGAATTCAACCAATGAATGTTCAGAACATTGATTAGGAGAAAGGAAAAAGAAATAACAGCAGTACAGTAGAGAACAAAATACAAGGCAGGGCATGTTTTTAGTTGTGTCATATACTCAAGATATTTGTATAATAATATTATGGATTTTAACAAAATTCGACCGGGTCATCACTAATAAATTCTTTTTCCACCAACTAGCTTCCACGTTGCTATTATATATTCGACGAGAATTAGTATATTGAATACTTGCTGGGACGGAGGAGCTTAGGACAAACCCCAATAGAAAATCAAATAGGTAATTGTTTTATATTCATATTATTTTAGCATTAGATCAAATTTGCCTGTATTACGTTGAATCAGCGGGTTTAATAAAAGTCTATACCGCAATATGGTGGTGTAAGATTCTGTAATAGAAGCGTCTATCGTTTATGAAATCGTCAACGATTTCGAAGGAGATACATGCAATAAATGCAATATTACGCTCAAACGATGCAAGATTAAATTTTGGGGGATATAGGCATAAGAACTTAATCCTCCCATCCTCTGCGGACCTGCAAATAGATCGGTTAACCTAATTGAAATAGCAATTACTGCAGTGGACATGACCAAGGTTTTCTATCCCCACGCCATTGATTTGTACATCCATAAATCAGTTACTGCACGATCTTTTTTTTTTCTTTTCTAGGTTAATCATTACTTCACTTTCACATCCACTCATCACAATGCATTGTAATCGCGGCGGTACCTTTGGTAATAATTGAATAATAATTTTCATGTGTGTATTATCAAATTAGTACATAAATATTTGATAAATTTTTATTGAAATATTTGTTTTATTGTAGCTGTAAATCTAATGAAATATATTCCATATTAACAGTTCAGTTATTAGATCATTTAGTTATGTTTAAGGATATAAAAAAATAGATTTGAAGGAGAAGAACTTAACTTGATTTAGCTTTTCCTTCTGATTTCAGTGACAATAAAAAATACTGTCATATTTGGAAATTACCATCTAAAAAATTCGTTAAAATCCAAATGAAAACTAGGCTAACAGTTATATCTATGTAATGGCATCACGTACGATCCTCTATTTTATCCCTATGAATGCTTTATGGAAGTGTGAAACTGCGATATTGGGAATAATCATTATACATTTAATACGTTTTAAGCGTATATAAATTGAAATTTTAATATAATATGTGTGATTACAAGAATTCTAGGTCAGATCCATTTAACCAACTATACAGCAGAAAAATAACTATGACTTCAAAACCTTCATACAAATCTCGAATTACTCTACTCAACTACTCCCAAATCCTCATCAAAATAATACTGCCTGGGCTGGTTTAGAAACGGCATGGGCAACAAATTATGAACAGGGTTAATCTTGAATTGAAAATCGTTGCATCGTTAAAGACGATGCAACGATTTTCAATTCAAGATTAACCCTGTTCCATAATAGAACGAGAATTAAGGGAGCAACATCCCACCTCGAAGGAGCCACAACTCTCTTTCATAGAATAGGAAAAATAATATTTCTCAATTACTACAGTTATTCAGCTATCTTCGATGAAAATAACTTCCATCGATATTACTATTATATTATATATTTTTAGTGGCCCATTTTCTTACATTCACGGCCAAATGATGTGCCTCGGCTCCATGATTAAAAATTATTGAGCTGGTGAAGTTCATATGTTCGGGTTAAGGTAGAGTACTAGAAACATTCTGTCAAATTTCTATCATAAATTCATTTTAAGAGGATCTATCAAATACAAGAAGGTTTTGAATCGGTAAGGGATAATTGGATATTTAATACAATCATGTGCATCAAAACAACACCCATTTGATCACTAAAAAAATTATATATGCTATCTATCTTTGACAAAGCAAAATTAGGGACTTGTGACAATTCCATGGGTTATCTGTGATGAGATTTTTCCACTAGATGTCTTGAACCCCCAAAAAAATATCAACTAAACTAAACTCCAGAGTTTGAATTTTTCCCATGAAATGATTTTATTTATGTATGTACCCTAATGTAAATCCTCTTAAGAAACTTTTTTGATTTTGTCCTCATGAATTTATATTTGATGTATATCATTTAAAAATTACGCATTTTTTAAAGATGCATAAGCAGAAAATAACGATCGAAATCATAAATATTATAATATATATTTTATTCATAAAACGACATTTTAAGGGCATTTGAAAAATGATTATTGTATTTAAGATCACCTGAAATGGACTAATACCCAGGTTTCACTTTTAAATAATTGTGGTAAAAAGGTTGCAGACAAAAACGTAAGGGTAATATCGTTTGTGTACATTATAATTGTGAGACAAAAACGTTGTGGGCAATATGATTGTGAGTCATTTCATTGCAAGATAATAATATCGTATGTAATACAGTAGCCAAAGCTTTCACCATTCATAGCCAAAGTAAAGAAGCAAGAGCCAAGGAAAGCGCAGTATGTAGATATAATCAACAATTGGTTAGATGTAGTAAATAGCAGGCAAATTTATGACAAGGTCAAGCTCAGATGTGCACTGGGTATCCATTTTGAAGATTATTTTATTGTCTTGGATAAAATGGAATTGTTTTTGGATACATTTAAGGTCATTGGAAGGGGAAATAAGAGTGAATTGCCATGGCAGAGAGGTATGGGAGTTTCAATCAAATCATTTCGAGCCTTGTACCATGATTTGATTTCTAATGGTCCTGTTTCTTTCAATTTGATGTCAAGAACTAATCAAGATTGCCTTGAATTTTTTTTTAACCGTTTGAGAAGTGCTGGTGGTGATGATGATCACCCTGAAGCCATTGGAGCAATGAAAAGGATGATAATTCTGGAAATTGGAAAAAATTGTGAAACTTTGGTGAGCAATCCGGCTGTTCAGATTGAAAAAGAATATGACATTTATAGAATTGAGGATGAAGAGGAATAAGAATCCGTAACAAAGCAAATCACTGGAGACTTATTAGATATCACAATTGGTGAAGAAACCTGTTCAGAATTTGAATTTACGTTTGATATCCCTCATGAAGTTCATAGGGATTTTGCAATAAATCATTCACTTGATCAGTTCAAAAAATGGGATCTCAACTTTCAGGGCTCAGTTATGTATCGGGTTTTATTATCCACAAGATGAAACTTCTATATCCGTATTTGGAGAAGAAGACAATAGACATATATTTAAATGATCATGGACTGACACCATGGATATATCATTTGTCTAGAGGAGGACTGATGGTGCCATCTGATTATTTTTTAAAAGATTGTGAAGTTTTTGACCAGAAGTTCAAGGAATTCCATTTACCTCTATTAAATAGTCATCCAAAAGTAATGGAACGTTTTTGTCAAGTTTTGGAAGACTCCTTTGGAGGCAAATATGACAAGGCTGTTCTGAATCTCTTCGCCAAGACAAGGACAATGATACGAATAAGATACCTCAATGCACAATTAGAATTTAATACTGGAGGGAGTGAAAAAATAAGAAGATAAAATCAAATCGGCCAATTTCAAGTTTAATTATATGTAATTTTACCAAATATTCAATATATAATATTAATTATCACCAAATATATTATTTTATTCAAGTATAGTATATAACTTATCTACGGCAAAAACCAATTCTCATTATTTTCTATGTTCTGCATTATAAATTTATCCTTCAATAAAAAGTGAAGCAAATCTGCTGTTCATTATGTAATCCTTAGTATAACACGAAAGCCTCTAAATTTCATATTAGTGATATACTGATATATTGTTTATAGTTGATGGCACTGGGGAGCCGAGGGGGCCCAGGCCCTCCCAAGAATTTTATAGTAATATTTATACCCCCTTGTAACTATTAAGAAGCCAATAAAGGTGACACAGGAAATTTGAAATCCTTAAAATGGCTAGCAACCCCTCCCCAAGGAAAATCTTTCCACCTTCTTCAGATTTGTTACTTCGTCTCCCTAATATTTTTTAACTTATTGCACCTTTGTCATAATAGGATCTTGTTTGAAAAGTAGAAAAATGTTGAAGAAATAGAACAATAATTTATATACTTTGTACGTTTAAACAATAATTTAATTATCCCTTCCGTCACGTCACCATTTATTTATTTATTTTTGTTTGCATAGAAATACCTTGACCTTATATATAGTCACCTTGGTATAGCTACGCTTCTAATACAATATGGCATTAATACAGTAGACCTAGTTAAGTCAAGGTTAATAGAAATACTTAAGTATTTCTATTAACCTTGGTTAATGTCTACTATTTTATGTCATCGTGTAGCTATACATTTGTAATCCTACAAAGTTGTTTTACTCCAAACCAATTGTAATGAAGGAACACAAATTAAAATAAAATTATTATATACTTAACTAAATATCCATTTGCGATACTTTGTAAGCTTCGAATTTTAATACCGTCTAGTAACTAATAAAATAATATTTTATCAATTATAAATTAACTATTTTCTTATAGGAATATTATAAAACCGATGAAAAGCTCGTGGAAGTCAAACATCAGTCGTACATGCGTAATGGTATAACCTTGTATTTGTATTCACCTTGCATTTCATGTCTCTTCATTTATGACTAACTCAATCCTTGGTAGTTCCATTTTTGGGAGGCTACAATCACACTTGCTTAGGGTATTAAGTTTTACATTGTGACTTAACAAAGACATATTATACTTCAGAACTTGAATGGGTCATACAACCTATTGAAAGTGCGCTGATTTCTTCAGTTACATTCATTTTCAATACATAGAAGTAAAGTGAAGAAAATATTATTTAGTTTACTTGGTCATCAATTAATTATAATTATAACTCATAAATCAGAGTTCGAGACTCGGGCATGGGTTGTAGTTAGCTCTTATTAAATTAGGACTTCGTACTCCAGGACGACTCGATTTGGACTAGCAAATCGAATTTCATGGCATTTTGTGACTTATATAGACCTTGCTATATACATCTTGATATGTAAAATACGACTCCCTTACATCTTGAAATATTTATCAGTGTCGATGATGTCAATATTGGGCAGCGCTTGATTCACTATTTTTACAAATTCATAAGAATCTTTTTAAATACAATACTACATTATCAGAGATTAGAAAATGGTCAAATGATATTATAACAATAAAAAAATAATTACTAAATAAACAAAGTCTTTATCAAGAACATCGAATACCTAAACTCCAAAAATGAAGAAATAAATTTGTCCTAGATGAAGATATTAGTCGTTGGAGAAAATAATTAATATATGGTATTATAATATTTTAGTAATAGATTTATTATGTGCAACTCTGGATAGATACAATAAATATTATTAAGTAATAATCATAAATATACTAATTTATTAATGAGTTTCGATGTAACTTATACTACAAGTATTATACTTGGTGCTTAATTTCTTGGAATTGCTCTTTTCTATTCATTAATCATTATTTGTCCACGAGAACGAGAATCCATAAAAACATAATTATCATATTAATGTAATATCGTTTGCTTAATTCTAAGCAATAGTATCAGCATATTTTTTACATAGTAACTAATAATTTTACAACAATAAAATTAATATTCAATAAATCCGAGCAAAATTGTGGTGTATGGACCGTGAGTAGATAATGACGATAATTAAGGAAAAAAATAGGTATACATTAAGCATTAAGTAATATAGATATAAATTGTATTAGTAACTACTAATAACTTATTATTCGTAATAAGAAAAGGCTTTTGTTTTTAGCGTTCATGTCCTATTGTAAAGGGTGTCTTTGGTTACTTAAGAACTAATGCTAATGAGATATTGTCTTGTTACACCGTAATACTTAACATTGGATTTCCACTACCATTAAAATCACAGATTTATCAAAAACAAGCACATTTTCCTTTACAGGGAGCTATTAGAATTTCGTGAACTATGTACAGTCTGTTTGCTGCAATAGAAGAAGTTTATTTATCGTACTTCTTGTTTAGTTATTTTCCGTTGAGAAAATGGCTCTGAAAGTTATAGTACGGAACTATACTACAAACCTAGGAATGAATAAAAATTCAGTTTCGTATTCTGCACTCAAAAATAGTACTATCCTTGTCTTGATTAAATGTTAAAAATTTGGTACCCTGACATTGTTCCCAGGAACGATTTTGAATATTTATTCCATTCATTTTATATGTTTGGTCAGATGTAGTGGCACCCATTAAGTAAAAGTATATAGTATAGTATTACTCTATCGGACCTACGAATTGTGTCTGAAGGGAAAATAAAATCCTGAATATTTCCTTTCCTAGGATCGACCGAGTATCGAACTTACGCAAATTAAATGCAAGTGAATAATTTCTAGCTACATTGCACTGTTCATTTTTAACTTTAGTATGAGATCAGTTAAATAAATAAAAAAGATATAACCTTTTTCATTTCCCCAAAAATAATAGTGGGCTTTCTTAATCAATAATTACACTCATTTTGTTTATTACATTTTTCGACAAAGGTAAAACTTTTTTGGTCCCTTTTCCGAAACTGTTTCAATATTTAGTTTAATGACGTTAATTTGTAAATAATTTAAAAAAATGGCTGATATCCCTTATTTCTAACTCAAATACTCTATGGAGATGTCAACCCCACCCATAGTAAATTTACCTACCATAAATTTAGCTAATATATATTTAACATTCCTATGAGGCTCATTGTGTCATAGTAATTGATGAATGGACATTTGGCCAAATGACCACTTACCCAATGGACACTTTCCTGAAAAAATATTTTTTTCTGATGATTCACTCTGCATTTTTATGTAATTATGATTTTCAGTCATGTTACTACAATTTGAAAATATAAATTTTTTAATTATTTGCCACAAATAGCAATCAATAAGTGTTAATTAATTAACCATTAATTGAGTCATTTTATCATAAAGATGTTTCAACAGTTGTCTCAAACCCCTATTAGAGCCGCTGAAAAAACTTTGATGACAATTGCCTAATAAATCATGACGTTACTATACTAACTCATAAAAATAGAATGCATTTTGCTGACTGTTGTCAATGTTTGGATATCTTGGGTGAATATTTTTTCTATTTCTTCGCAGGTAATTGTGCTCCTTATCTAGTATAACTTTCTCGTCCAATCATATAACTGCTTTGAAAACTATAGAGTCAGAGACGATTATTTATTAATAAACACATAATCATGCAATTCGTGGTAAATTATTAAACATTTTATCTTTTCAAATTGGAATAACATGAATGGAAATCATAATTATATCGTATCATAAAATATATATATTATTTTTTTCCGGCAAAGTGTTCTAAAACCGATTTCACTGACGTAATAAATTGCATTTATTTACATCAAATTTTTACTATGTATAAAATGAACAAATTTTCAATAAATAAATCCATATGAAACTTCATCAAATGTATTTAATAATAATAAAAGACTTAACATCTCCATGTAATACTACTAGATGTTAATGATAAATACTGATATTGGAATTAGATCAAAGCAATATGCACTGTAAATATCCAAAAAGAGCTGGATGTGCCTACTACCTTTTTTTTATTATTATTAAGGACGGGAAAAGTAGGTTAATTAGATAATTCTTTCCATTGTAATAATTAATATTAGTTAGAAGGGAAAGTAACTTCGTATTTCCTGCCCCCTTTTTAACTAAGTAAATCTCTTTCATTATTGGTCACATATGTCATAAAATATGCGTTTTAAAGGTGTGAGTGTATACTGCAAAGGCTTGTGGTACAGTATTGCGATTTACCAGTTCATTCGTGAATTATCATGCGTCTATTAAGGAGGTCTTAAAGGAAGAAATTCCCCATATTTTAAATTTTTACTATCTTAAAGGGAAAAACGTGTCGAAAAAGACCAAGAACTTTGGAATGTATACGCGGTCGAACTTTTTTTTCTTTTGTGTTGCACTAAAGGGGTTCGAGCGATTTTTACTCCTGCTCAATTTTGCTCTCAACTCAAACATTTGAAGCTACTAATTTAACAGAAGCAGTTAGCATTGGTGAATAGGAGACAACAAGACATAATCAAGACAACGCTAGGCCGCAAAAATTATTGATGACGCGCCATTAGCTTCGGGAGCGCGAATAACAGTATTTATGCCTCCAACGTACAGCCCAGACTATTCCTGTTTATGGCCAACGTGCTTGGGCTTACAAATTTGCCTCCAATAGAAGCCTGTCAAAATTTTGATGTTCAAGTTTTTCCGATAGGGATAAGGGCTTTGACGAGAAGGACATTATTACGGTGGATTCTTGTTGACAATAAGTCTTAAAATTTTTTTTTTTTTTACATCAACGACTTTTTTTAAAGAAAAATTCGAATTTTTCTTCTTAATGACCTTTTTTTTAAACAAATCCTTAAATTGATTTTGGGGCTATTTTTTTTTTCATATAAGTAATTATTTTAAATTTCTCCATTTCTTTTTTTTTTTTTTTTTTGGGGGGGCTACAGCCCCTCCAAACTCCCTGAGGATGTCCCTGGTACTTGGCGGCTTAAATCAGATGATTATAACACTTCTTAGAAACCATTGAAATAACTCAAAAATACGAATCTACTTTTCCCTAACCTATTATATTACAACTAGGCATTAGAGGCAAAGATTTTTGAGAAACTGCATGGTTTATATCTTTTTATTTGTTGGTCCCATTTTGACATTCAATTATTCAAAATGGTCGTTAATATTAATGAAAAAAAAAAGGGTTTTTATAGCCATAAAATTTTGTTTTTTAGCGCTTCAAAAGGTCGACATCAACAATGCTGATTTTTACATGAAAAAGCTCTATAATTGAAAAGCAGAGGTTATTGGTTACCAAACTAAATATTTATAGAATATCTGTTGGAGGAGAGCAGCTTAAGCGTCATGACTAGTACTGTGTTGGTCCTTATTTATGGTGTCTAGTACAATCTTAGTACCAGTCCTGTCGAATTTTCATAAGAATGTCGATAGTTTATTAAGCCAAATAAGATATATGAGTACTTAATAAGATCATTGCACATATCTTGCAAAAAATATTCCTATTTTCATTTTCATACAATAATAATATCGCTAACATATTATAGGTATGTTACAAAAAATTTGAAATTTGAAATTTTTCTTTTAAATGTGTTTTGTCTAATAAATAATGGTAAAAAAAAGACTTTTTGATAATAAAATCATGTCTTTAGCTTCAATATTAAGGAAGTTATGAACAATTTATCATCGGAAATTGATCCCTTTATTCCCACTGTTTATGTTATAATCCAGGGATTTTCAAACTTTTTTCAGTGATGTACCAATTGTAAAATATTTTTTCAACCAAGTACCCCCTAAACACCACAAAGTATATTTATTAAAAAATCGTATAACACTGTGTCAATACTGTCTGTTTTTTTCAAACTTTCTGAATATAAATGGAATTTTTTAGTGAGAAACTTGTGATTTTGCTTCACTAAGGATCTTGTTCAGTCTTGGTGGTAGGGAGGTAACTGTTGTAATCAGGAACTACTCCAAAATCAGTCTGTTTTTCTGCGTTGTCTTTATCACAGTCATTAAAGAAAAGGAGGCCTCACATAAATATCTGGAGGCAAAGGGTAGTTAGTAGCTGATCTAAAGCTTTCTGCCCAAAGTCAGAGTACTCCTACTTTACATTCGCCCAAAACTGTGTGAGTGTGGATTTGGAAAACTTCAACTAGAGACCACGATCAGATGACACTTCCAAGTGTTCTTCCTGATCAGTGACAGGTGGCCTGCTTCTGTTTGCCTCAGACAAGAGGAATAGGTCTCCGACCCATTCTAGCTGTACATATTTCTTCTCCAAGTCAGGAAGGTAAGAATGAAAATCTTGAATTAAATGCCTCCCTATGATTGACTAGACTGGAGTTCTGTTCAAATCTGCACTAGAGAGAAAATTATCCACATGAGAAAAGCAGGTTACATTTCCTCTGCACAAAAACCCCTCTTTACAGCTCTGCTTTCCCCTTGTCAAACATGTTTCAAATGCTGGTGTCCTTACCCTGTAGAGAGGTATTCAGTTAGTTCAGTTTTTAAATACATCTTTCAGGTAGTACAGCATTGCCAGTCACCCTATGTCCTGGAATAAGGTGCCATGGGAGGATTTGTGCTCGGTCAAAAAGTGGTTAATTTGGGTCGTAATTCCAACAACCGAGTAAATATTTTTGTTCGAGTGAGTCAGTACACTTCTGTAGCAGCTGTGTGTATTCAGTTCCCATATTTTCAAAAAGGTGTGCATTAACTGGCTTCAACTTTTTTCAAGTTTATTACTTGGATGGCGTCTTTTAAGAGGCTCAGGGGTCATTTTCTTAGACGTGCCAATGCCTCCATGTGTATCACACAGTGAGTCCCCTTCACATCTGGATTTTCCTCTATAATGCACGCTATAAGTAATCTCGTGCAGCCCATCATTGACGCTTCTACGTCCCTACAAATGCTGCAGCTGGATTTCCGGCTGAGATCGTTTCCCCAGAAAAAGTTATTATAAACATTGAAAATATTTTATGGTATTGTTTCCCCATCGAGAGTTTTGTAGAAAATTATGTGCTCATAAATGTCATCAGTATCGATGTATCTGACAAAAAGCAACAAGTTGTGCGTTTCTATTGACATCTGTGGAGTCATCCATCTGGTGGTGAAAAGAGTTGTTTAGTTTTGCTACATCTTGATTGACAATATCTGTTCCCATCTTTTCTACTCAGCCACAAACGGACTGATTTGACAGAGGGACAGTCTGGAATTTTCCCCCTGCGGGTTTGTCCAGCATTGTCTCAGCCAGTACAACAGCAGCTGTAATTAGCAGGTCTTCCCCGATAGTAAACTGTTTTTTCGCTTTAGCAATTAGTAAAGACATGGCATAAGAAGCATCCAGGACTCTGTCTGATATTGTGGAGTCTTTTGGCATTGTGTCTTGAGATCACCTAAATTTTGACAGTTTTCTTTTGAAAAACTTAGGTTCCCTATCAACATGAGATTGATGTTTTATCGTGAGATAACGTTGGATTTGCTCAACTGTTAGCACACTTCTAAAAACAAAAAAACTAAAACACAACACCATGGTCCTCCCATGGACGTGAATACCATTAGGATATATATTCTTGCGAATACTGAATATTAGGTTTGTTAACTAATTTTTGAGAAAGTCTTCACTATAATTTGGTAGCAATGAAACTTATTTTCTTTTGTTGACAAGATTTTTACCCATATCTCTATTTCTGTACATCTTTGCTTCCTTGTCTCTCTCTATACATCATCATCATTCTCTCATAATAAAGCAATGTTTCCTTCAGCCTTGCAACGGGTTCACCCTCCACTAGTAATAAATATAATTAAACTACAAAAAAGTACTGAATGATTTTTTTAGTGGCGCTCTCTGATTTGCTTACATACAATTTTATTTAAATATTTATTAATGGAATTTTATAGTGACTTTTGAATTGATGTGTATATATCTATATATTTTTTAAATATCAAGTACCCCCTGGAGTGCATCCAAGTACCTCAAGAGGTACACGTACCCCCATTTCAGAACCACTGTTATAACCTACACCAAAATCTGTTATCTAATATGATACTTCAATAAAACAATACAACTTTCTTAAACATCAAGAGAATTGAATGAAATTTTCAGGAATTATAGAATATAATATTTTAAAAATGATGTTACTCTTAAATAACTGCAAGTGAAAAAAAAAAAATTAAGTACTTTCAAATTGCGCAATAATAAAGACTGAAGGTGCTAATGTCGGGTCAAAATTTATGTACTATGCATAAACAAATTAGTCAAAAAATTTACAAAACACTAGATTCATGAATGTTTAAATGTCCATTATACCTTTTATGTGATCCATTACACTTTGTGATTTTGAAAGCTATCTTGAGATAATTTTTTTTCCAACAAAAGCGGCGATTAAACGAAGCAACCTATTAAAACTTTTTTTAGACTGAGTGAAAGATTAAGAATTTATCTACATTAAATATAAAAAACGTCAAATTGATAAGTAATAAAAATCCAGCATTTCTATGGAAATTCCCAATACACTTATACACTTCAGCACTAGCCTCTTGCAAGTTTTTTTCGCATCGTAAATCGGCATTTTGTAAAATACTTACATATTATATTATTACTTAGTTATATAATATAATTTATTATATAAGAAATAATTTAAAAAGGAAAAAATAGCCACAATTATGTAACCAGATATCGATTGACGTTCTTCAAGGATCCACAAGTGGGTCTGGACTAGACCTCGGTCCTAATTAAGTATCGAGCAAATACTAGTCAACGCGTCACTACAAGCAGCCATAAATAAACAGAAATCCCACTTCTTATATAAGCTGTAATTCACCGGTCCCGAAATGTATTGCAAGTGGAGGGAATTATTTAATCGTAATATTATCAGGGGAGCCTGCATGATTTTTTTTGGGGAAGAAGCTTTTTTTGACCTTCTCCACTAGATGTTTTTTTTTTTTACAAATGACAAATTTAATTTCTATTCGAAAACCCAATTTTTTTTAGAGTTTTTTTGGAAGGAGACCAAATTTGAATGATTTTTTATGGTAAATGATAATTTTGTTTTCCTCCAAATTTATGACACTTATGTCCGTCTACTATAATAACTCCAATGTCGATCTTCAATTATACTCAAAGTCCAACAAGGACTTACATTTATGTTACTTCTCCGTCTTTTATAAACACAGTCACTCGTGATTACTTTATACGAAGCAACTAAAAAAAGTATTGCACTCGTTTTATGTCATAATTTATATAACTCAGCTGATACCATTAAAATCTTCTTTTCTATGAATGTATTACTAGGTAATTATTTTATAAGTCTATTTTTCTCAAAATCCTCATGATATCAATTATGCAGAGGGAGAGAAGGACGCCGACTCCTCTATATGACGTTAGATATTTATTAGTTGTGGCATTGGAGAAAGGGAAAATGACAAAGGAGGGAATTTTTACTTTGCACAGTTCTGTAAAACACTGTATCCTGTATGTACAAGGTACAAGATATCATGGAAAAGCTGGAAGAAACTCAAAATGATGAGGGTCTACAAGAGGAGTCATTGCCAGTTGCTCCAGAAGACGAATTTTTTGATAAATTCAATGTAGATTTTAATGCTTTAAACGGAAAAAGTTTTAATCAACCCATTCAGTATGGTCTCACGTTAATTGTAAGTGAATGGTTTTTTTTTCTACTTTCCTAAATTATATGTGTTTTAATTATATGTAACTTAATTAATTAATACGGATATAAAATATTTTTGAGGTGCGTCAATATAAAACATTCTGGAACAAAAATCATAAAATTCCAATTGACTCTCTTTAAAATTCATATACGGTCGAATATTTTTATACGTTTTATATTCAAATTTGTGGGATGAGCAAAGATACATAAGAATGTTAACTATAATTTAAAACCTTTATTTGATTAAAGATACTTATAGTAGCCCCAATATAGTCTTTCTAATCAAATCTGTCAATTTATCATTATTTTATTGTGACGATCTATTTTTTGGACTTTAATTGCTTTTGAGGCGTAGCCAATGGGGCATACGAATAATTTATTCATGGAAGTTGACGATAAAAATGTAGCAAATTGATAAAAATCATTCTAGCTTATTTCTGTGTTGACGGCCCAAGTATCAATTTAAGTAGATAATTTTTCTTGAACGTGTTGTCCATTGAGTTACGTCTCTCCATCCAGTTCTAGAGACTAATTCGTGACCCTTCAAAATCTTGATCTCCTTTTCAAAAACCAAGACGGAAGCAATGATGATATCAAACGGGAAGAACAATTAGTTTCATTTTGTTTTCTGTCAACAGTTCTCAATGCTCATGATTTTGAATCTGTACAGATTATTCAACATCTGCTATTGACTTGAATAATCAATACTTTAGTCAGGTATGGAGGTGTTCCATAAACAAAACATATATATATATATATAAGGCATCATAGGTAAATAGTTCCATCTATTAAAAAATCCTACCGATATCCTTAAGTTATGGTATTGGCTGATATTTAATTAAATATATTTTACGCCAAAAATGTTGGCTTAGCCATAACTATTTATTTAGTGTTCACCCTAACAATTAAGATAATGTTTTGAAGAGAGCAGCTACGTTTCATTAGATTAGCTGTGAGCAGCTGAGAGATGAATAAAATAAACACAAGCCACACTCCATATCTAGAAATGATACAGGCAGGAACTACAAAGATGTGGATCCTCAATTCTACTCCGAGTTCAACAGTGAGTTACACTTATAACTCTGCAATAAATCCTCAGAATTTCTCATCGTTTTTCACGCAACTAGTGACTATTTTATACTACATACTCTTCATGAATAAAATAATAATGATGACACCAATAAAAACACAAGGTAACAGCTAAAAAAAAAACCACTCCCTATTCCACTAGCATTATTTTTTCATCAACATACAGGGTGGTGTACACGATAAATTGGAACTATCTGAAAATTCAAACTGCTTGATAAAAATGGAATTTGGAGTGTATTTGTTAATATGAAAAAGTTAGACATGATATTAAACAATAAATCTATTCAACATGTCCTCCCTCAGCAGCCACCATCTTCTCCATCCTGTCCCTAAAGGATTTGCATGCCCTGATGACTTCCGCGGAATCGACAGCATTCCACTCCCTCGTAATGGAGCCCTTCAGGGCCACGATGCTCTTGTGGCTGACCTTGCACACCTCCCTCTCCAACTTCCCTACCAGTAGTAATCACACGGATTGAGGTCAGGTGAGTTGGAGGACCAGGTGTTGCGATCCCAGAAAGTGATGTCGTGGGAGTTGAAGAGGTTAGTGGTCCTCAAGGCGATGTGTGCGGGCGCTGAGTCTTGTTGGAATATGACCTCCCTCCCAGCAGACATATCCTTCATCCAGGGGATTACAAACTCCTCCATGACTTCGCAGTACCTTATCGCGTTAACCCTTTCCTTGGAATTGAAGAAGAAAGGAGGCATCACCTCACCGGTACTGCAGATGACACTCATGGTAATCACAGAGGCCGGGAACTTTGTGGTGAAGACGGCAGGGACCTCTTCTCTCTCCTTGGAAAGCTACCTGTCATTCTGGACGTTGTAGCTTCTATCGACAGTCCAGTTCTTCTCGTTGGAGAAGAAGATAATTCTTCCTCCATGGCTCTTCAAGTCATTAAATTAGGAAAGACATTTCAATTATTTTCCAGTTATTCCATAAATTCCTAATTTTCCGACCTACATAAAATTTCTTTCGACTAAAAACAGTCCATTGGGGTATCACTCCTTTCCCCTGTGGTGTCGCCCCAGCATGTCGGTTAACTCATTCATTATAACATTTGGCTTCCCAAACTACAAAGCAGGGACGTCCAAATGATGATATTTTTGTGAGGCTTGTTTTTTTGATTTTTTTGAAAAAAATTTCAAAAATTAAAATTTTGACTCTGTTGCATAGTTTGATCGAATTATATTTGTTTTCAAGAAAAAATTTCTTTATTGGGGGGGGCTACAGCCTCTCCAGCTCATTCCCTGCGGACGCCCCTGCAAAGAGTTTTCTCATATTCACAACTTAATTATCAAATTTTTTGTTTATTTTGATCTGTATTCCCAAAGTAAGGCCACACTAGACCTATTTTCCCTCAAAATTTTCTCATGTGAAGACACTGACAGGGGAAAACACAAATGTATTTCTGTAAAAGTGCACCGTTTTTACAGAAATACTGCCTAGCCAGTAATCCCGTGTTTCAAATTCTTGATCTCGGGCAAGGCGGTATTTATCACAAAGCATATACATTTGTAGTTACTTCAAAATTCAAATCATGACAATAGTAAGTCATTATTAATATTAATATTTCATATAACCAATTCCAAAAAACTGTCCACCTAAAAAAATACACACGATTTACATTACTGGTTATTTTTTAGATCAAGTTGTCCTCCAGCTATAAGATATTAAGGACACACTCAAAAAGGATTCTTGCGTAGATTTTTATGTATTTATTTATAGATATTGATTTTGAATACAACTTGATACAAATTTCTATATAAAGCCTATAACTGACTCAAATATGTCTATGAAATATTGACATGTATGCATATAGCTTGTCCTGGGGAATTGTAAATGAAACTTTGATAAGATTTCATTGACTTATTAAATAATTTACCAATTTTTAACTTAATATCAACTAATATAAAAATAAAAAAAACAATTTTTGTGAAACAAATTTCTTAATCAGACCAAGGACAATTGAGATGGAGGCTAAAAAAATGTCTGTCAGCGCTTCTTGAGGGGGGAAATGAGCTATGAAAGGATCTACCTCATCTTTTCTTGCACCTAAGGTATCAGTGCCAATATTAAAAAGCTGAAGGTATGAGCTTTGAGAGGAATCCTAGAAGACACAAGGCCAAAAAACTCAAAAGGTGTGTTAAGATAACTTGGGCCTGGTCAATGTGGCGTCCGTCCTTGCCAGACTGTAACCCTCTTATCTATGGGTTCTGAGATTCCATCGAGCAGAAGGTCTGATGCCCTCAAACCTGTCTTAGAGAAGGAGTATGTTGATACATCGGAGGAATACGTGAAGAAGACATGCAAAGCCTTCAAGCTTAGGATTGAAGTAGTGTTGTGACTTGTGTCAGCTCTTATTTAGGACCAAGGATCGCAGTCCAGTGCTTTTTTTTTTAATCATATATCTTATTCGGTTTAATAAACCATTGACATTTTTATGAAAAATTCCAAGGACCGAAAGTTAAGGAGTGGTCCCAAGGACTGCCAGTCCTAAGGAATTATAGAACCTGTCCTAAGACGGGACTTGAGAGAATAAACAAGTAGCGACACAACACTAGATGGAAGGTATGTTGAAGATCAAGGGTGGCCACTTCGAGAGTTAGTTGTTTATATAAAGTAAAATAAATATGGAAAACATCATTGTCTTCCTACTTATACTTTTTGAGAATTTTCATAAACTGTGACTCGGGAAAACTCGTTCACGATTCGCATGGACACACTGTACTAGGTGTTCCATTAAAATCTGAGCCTCTACTAATTCAATGATTAATGAAGATTGATAAATTGAAATTAATTCATACTTTGATATATTAAAACATAAAGAGTTAGTTAGAAACAAAATGAGCATGAGTTCTTTAGCTTACGTACAAGTCGAGGAAAATACACTTGCACATGATCGACGAATTTTCATTTGGATATTCCAAGCAGTTGGGCGTCTTGAGGACCACCGTCTACGGTTTCAGCAAGTCCGAAATTTTGAAGAGGAAGAAGGGCTCTGTCAAAAAGGCCAAACTGGACCCAGAGTAGTTAAAAAACACACACACACATCCCAGGAAATCCCCTCAAGTCGATGAAGGCCCTTGAATGAGATCTCGGAATTTCACACTAAACTGTCCACAGAGCTATAAAAAAGTGAGTGAAAAGACCTTTATGAGAGTACACAGGCCACTTGGCACCAACAATGAAATATACCCATCTCCTCCGTTGCAAGACTACCTTGAACTCTTTTGTGACACTTTTGGCCCCCTTCAGCCCTGATGCCAACCCCTTCGACCGCACCTTTTGGTTGGATGTCGAAGGAAGTCCTACATTGTCATTCATCCAAACACTGAGGCCCTCAATGCCACTATCAGCCAACACTGGGATGCCATGACAGAGGAATACATCTTCAGAGGGTGTCAGGCCGTCTGCCCCCGCCTGGAAGCCATTATTGTCGCTAAGGCAGGCTACATTAATGATTAAGAGAGCTCAGTCACAAATCTATTTATAGTATTCATTTTGTTGAAATTCTATTGTAAATTAATAAATCATATCTTGTTGAAGTTTAAAATTCAAAGTGTTTAAATTTTAATGGACCACTCGAAATATGAATTGAAAAAAACTAAATTAGGAATTTCTCATTGTTCTTCAAGATTTTGATATGTTTGTTCCTCGTATATATGGTTAATTGGGAGCTCATAGTCAACGTATACTTAATACAGTCATACATACGTTTACTTCATATCATGTGTTTATGTATAATTAAAAAGACACATGTTTAATTATGTATTTGCTAAACGTTATTAATTCAGAATAGCATGACAATTTACCTCAATGCTCAACAAGGAAAATAAATATCGTTGTTAACCGTAATATTTTCAAGAGAGAAACCAGTTCTGTATCTATTTTAAGAATGAAAGAGAAGGTTATAAGAGAAAGATAAAAACCCTGTTTCTGCCATAGAAGTTAAAAATAATTATTTTGCACTTACTTTATAAATATTAGATAAGTATGTGTCCTTTTAGTAACGTTACCGAGTATACTAACTTGACATTCGAAAGGATCTTGAAACAAAACCTTGTACGAAGTATAATAAATCTTTAGCATTCTAATAACGTACCAGTTTTGTTGTTGTTGTTATTGACAATATGGGGAGTGATTTTACTTTCAAAAGCTTGTATCGTTATTCTTTCATTCTTAAAGGAAGAATATCTAAGTATACAGTCATTTTCGAAAGTTTAAGAACACCTATTATATTATACAGGGTGCCCAAGAAAAACATCCACAAGATTTATCACCCAGATGAAGTCAACTGTTTCAAGATTTACCACTAGTTCCTTAAAAAAATAGTGCTGATACTTACTTTGTGCCCTTTTCAAATCAAACTGAAGTTTTCTGCAGGAACTCTTGGGAGATTTTGAAACCGTCAACTTCATCATGGCGTTTTTTCTCATGGACGTTTTCCTTGGGCACTCTGTTCTTGAAAAATTGCTGATGTCAGTGGAAACAGCTGTCTTGCATCACTGGTTATAAACAGTCATCAGAATCCTGAGTATAATAGACATTTATAAAAAAAAGCGAAAATCAATATGGTAACCCTGCCCATTTGAGGAATGTGTTGGAGGAAATCAGCCTCAACCATCTGTGACAAGGAGGCGAGAAGGAAATAAACAAGATCATCGACAAGAATGATTCTGATATTGATCCCAATTCTAGTCTGAGTCCAACAGGAACTACGCAAAAAAATCCTCAGGTTACGTTCTGTCTTTTATGAGCACACACGAATGTTTAATCATGTTTTGAAGATAATTGAATATATTTAAAAATGATTTTCACAACTCAGGAATGAAACATGTAGAATGACAACTGCTAAGGAAAAGAAAATTCATTCTTCAGATAACCAATTCCAAAAAAATATTCACAGGATTTACATCACTAGTTTTAAGTACGAGGGTATTTTAAAAAGTATGTGCAAAGTCTGAGAGATGGCACTACTGGTGCGTATCTAGGTTATTTTTAGTTAGTAGCATCTCTTGGTAGAACACACACCAACTTTCAGCCAGATCGGTCTATTTTTTTCTGTTTGGTATTCATCTCAGACTGTGCACGGACTTTTCAAACGATCCTCGTATAACTCCATGTTGGACTCAGAGTAGAATTAAGATTCGAAAACTAAGATTAAGATTTCTACCTATGTGATTGACACAGATTGTGACTTTATAAATTTCCTTCATTTTACAGCTTCTAGCAGTTAATTTAATGAACAATATGGCAGCCAAGCTGTTTTTCTCTCAAAGATTCTACAAAATAGTTTAAATTTTTTTTTTTTTTTTTTGTTTGTTTTCATAGCGAAAATGCTTACAATTTACAATCTTATGTATGACACATATTTTCAGATGGTACTTATATTTCTACTTCAAAACATTCATATATAGATACCAAACCATTAATGAATCAATCTTTTTTTTGAAAGGACTAATTAAGGATACCTTCATGCATGGAATACATTTAATCAACAGAAAAACAGATGTCTATGTCCATTGTACTAATTATATCTATGTATAAAAATGGATTTAATGTGTTTTAGAAAGCGGGAGGGATTTTTTCTAGATTGTTGATCCGAATTATTATTTTCCAAAGCTGTTTTTTTTAAAGACAAAATATCTCAGTAACAATTAGTGGGTGTCTTCTTGAAAGATGTTTGCTTTGTAGTTCTAAGTCTTTGTTGGACTCGGAGTAAAATCAAGTATCGATATCGGAGTAATTCCGGGCTATATGACCTTACTATATATATAGTTGAATTTGTGTTCACTTCCTCCTAATATGGCTACTTGCAGCTGATGTAATAATACGACAAGACAGGACAATTAAAAAATTGTGTTGGTTATCATGTTAATTTTCAGATTCTTCAATTTTTACATTCCTGCCTTCTCATTGTACTTTTTTCCTTAAAAATTTTTAACTCTGGATATAAGAAATAACTAAACTTGAGTAGTTTGTAATGAAAAAACTACCTTTAAAATTAGAAAAGAAAAAAAACCAATTCTGGCGTGTGCTCTTTTTTCATTATTTAATTATCTTGGTGTTGAAGTCGCCCTCTGAAGTAAGCTTTATAGCTTATCTTTAGCATAAATTAATTTTGAAATGCATAATAAAATAAATATATATGAATTTATATTATTATTTAAATATTTTCCCTGCACAAATAATATTTTAAATGTGAAAGGTTCTTCTCTCTAATGAAGTAATTCCTTTTCTCCCCACAAATGTTATAACAACAAGCTTCCTTTCCTAAATAGAAACTATAAAATTTAAAAACCTGATTTAACATTCGCATATGCTCATAAAGGACGGAGCCTAACTCTGACGAATTATTGTGGAGTTATAATTGTTAAGTCTTACTTGGACTCAAAGTAGAATTGGGATCGATATAGGAAAATTCTTACCAATGTCCTTCTCTCCCTCCTCCATTGCCACAGCTGATTGTAGCTGATCTCCTCCAAAACATTTCTGAATTTTGTAGGGTTACAATGTAGATTTTTAGTTAGTTTTTGTTAACATGCCCATTTTACACACGATTTTCATCACAACTTAAATGTATCTTAAGGTAAAAAAAATTGAGAATATATTTCCCTGTTTTTGCTATTTCAGGATATTTTTTATTAATTAATAACCAAACCAGACAGGGGGGAGGGGAGAGATAATACCGTGTTAAGTCATGTGTTATAATATCTAGAAAGACATGTACCATAAATTATTAACTAAAAGGCTTAGATAGTTGTTAATTTCCTTTATACAAAATAAGGGTGAAAGGCAATTCAAATAAACAAACACTCATTCTGTGGTTTTCCCTACTTTTAAAAAAGTCAATGGCTTAGTAAAGCTTAATATAAATAAATGATATATATATACAGTCTGCCTATGTCCCCGTGTTTGTCCACTCTCTCTCTCTCTCTTGGACAAACACGGGTACATAGGAAGGTTTTTTTATTTGTTAGATATAATTTTTAAACTTGCACCAGTTGGGAAAAAATCAATTAACGAATTCAGGATGGAATTTGAGGTCTCTAAATAACTCGGCTCCCTACCACATCTAAATAAAAAAAGTATCGAATAGCTCCACGACAATTTTTGACGACTTCATCTCCCCGGACTTTTGGCCTCCAAACTCGGCAGATCTGAATCCGATGGATTTTATTTTATGTGGGGCGTAATCGAACTAAAAACCAACCAAACCCCCTGAAACATCAAAGACGAACTTATCTTGAATGATTATTTCATTAGTTTGCTAAGTTCACTGATAGTGACGTCACGATCATAGCGACGAAACACTCGGCCAGCATGATGATACTCGGCATCGTAGCTTTTTCCCTCATTTGATTGCTCAAGGTTTATGGTGTTCTGCGAATAGTAACATCGTTCATCTAGCCATCAGTCTCATCCCTTGGGCCGAGAACTCCTTTTTCGAGCGTACAGTTGTTTTCTTGTATGATGGTGCTCCTGCCGATACGGCAACTGCCACATATAAGTTGTTCTGTGAAAGCAGCAACCAACTGGACTTCATGTCCCTCTCCAGCCCTCTCGTGAACCCGCTTGACTTCATATTATTGATGGACGTGGAGACAAAGGCCTGTACCATCCGCCATTCGAATATCTCCACGTTGAACCACTGGGAGTGCATGAGCAAGGAGACTAACTGGAACAGGGGTTAGACGCTGTTTGAAGGGCATCTTTTCCACCTAGGGCGACTGCATTGAGAGGTAATTGTTTTCAAGGAGTATGTGAATAAAATTGTCGACAATAGAGCTGTAGCGAGGCTCTACCGAAATGTCGTATTATTAAAGTTATAATTGAAAAGTGTCCTTATTTCCTTGCATATAAAATATATCGCATATAAAATGTATATTGGTCACAATGTTTCATTGTAATTATTGCAATGGATGTGTATTATTGTTTTGTGGTAGTAATGGAGCTTTAGCTACATAAAGTATGTTTAAATTTCATACTGAATAAATGATAAATTGTTATTGTAATGCTCAAACATAATAATGAGTAGACAATGTTACAAAAAAAGTATTAAATGTATATTTGTACTTGACAGAGTACTCGGCGTTGCTTGCAATTACATATTTGTTGAACTATAATACATAGGTTTTCAACGTCTTTGTTACCGCCATTCATCGATGGTTTCAAAATGAAAAATGTAACTTTTTTATATAATTATTTCCCTTTAGGTATTGTCAGATACGACTACCTTTCTTATCTTCTCTCAACCTAGACTGTCAAAAGGGAAATTTTGAAGAAAAAAAACATATGGTAGAAAGGGCATCCGCAGGGGGTGGGCTGGAGAGGCTGGATCCCCCCCGCCCCACCCACACACAAATTAGGAAATTTTTGCTTTTTAATTGATTTTTTTTCTTCATTCAGGGCAATTATGCAGCAGAGCGAAAAATGTTAAATTTGAATTTTTTTCGACAAGATATAATTTTTTTTGAGGAGCTGTGGATTTTTGAAACTTTTTCGAAAAATTTAATATTGGAAATTTTTTTCCCAATTAATTTTCTGTGAGTAGCTAGGATTTTTTGAAATTTTTTTCAAGGTAGCCAAAAAAATTGTGCTGTTTATTGACCCAATGCAGTATAGAATGCAACAGCAAAGCGGTATTTCCAACGATTCCATTCTGGTAATATGGACGTCAAAAAAGTCAATAAAATAATGAAAATCTTCGGGTGGAACCGGTATGTGAGCACTTATTCTAGAGCAAAGGAACTGAAACAAGCCGGAAACCCGTTTGAAAGCATCTAAATCGGATAATCGTAACAATGTTAGCTTTATTGTCAAAATGAAGGGAAAAAACACAAAGAACTTTTTAGTTCATCTATTATATTGAATTGATCATCTTATCAATGACAGTATGAAATAATAAGATCCTTTATTTATATATAAATTAATGTAAAAAACAAAATCTAAACAACAACATTTTTGAGGTCATTGTACGTAAAGTCAGCTGCTTTAAATAATACGAGAGTGAATTAATTCAATTAATTAATTAATTGATAGAATTAAATACTGACAAAGGAATTTACATTAATAAAATTGCTTTGTAAATTAATGAAGTTGTAGCCAGATTGTCGTTCTCAATTAGATTGAATAAATATATTGATTTTTAAGATTCATATTATTTGATAAATAAAACTTAAGACAATTATGAACCACTAAGTTACATATTCAATGGTGTAAGAGCGTTGTAAATAAAGAGAGTGTGTCTTGTGACAAAATAAAACAACTCCCTATATATTAATATTATTTAATAAGAAAATAAGATGTACGTATACTTCTCATATAGAAGATGCTGTCAAAATTCTTTGGAGATTGCGTCATTTTTTAAACAAAAAGCTACAGACTGTCACAACACCTTGCGGATTAGGTATATTTTTTTAGTTTGCTCATGTTCTATTATTAAGTTTCCATATAATTATACATAATTGTAAATTTTCTAACAAAATAGTTCGGTGAATATTAGCGTTCAAATGAGCTACAATTGATTAAATCGGTTCATTAATTGTCGTGATGGAGGACGAAAGCATAGGTATAGCCGATTTGATTTGCACCCAGTATATCAATAAGGCAAGAAAAACTGTACCGTGTACTAGTCGATAAACTCAAGGAATAACCATTACCTCCCCTACGTGGCGCATGAGGTTCCGCTGTTCAAACAGACTAAGTTCCCACCCTCAGTAATGATACTGGGAATTGTGACACAAGACAGGAAGAGGATACCCCCGTATTGGTTCCCGAAACGCCTGAAAATCTGATTTTTCGTGCTTAACGTTCGCTGTTCAAGAAAAAGAAAAAAAATCTTTCCGTTCAGTGTTCCGTTCTTTTCCATGAAACACCATTCAATTTTGCGTTCAGTTAACAAGTCTAGTTTTTTATAGCGATTTGGACCAATATTTCGATCTAGACCCTCGATTTCAGACCGTATACTGAAGTTTAATCGTTATCAAAATATGAAACCGTTTTTCTGGTCTCAATCGATTAACCGATTCTCTTCTCTATCCCGATTTATGAGTTTGAATTATGCAACACCTTTCAAATTTATATAATATTATCGTAAGCTAATATTCACAATTTTAAAACACAACTGACCACATTAGCAATTAATATATATCAGGGATTTTTCATCTTTTTTCAGCAATGTAATATTTTTTTTGCTAAGTTTTTCTAATCAGAGAAAAACATTCTTAGTTAAAAAAGACGTAAAACACTGTGTCTGTTTAATTCAACATTGGAAACGTATATATGAGTCATACTTATTCTTCTGCTTTCTTTTAACTCTCTTTTCCCCCAATAGATGGCAGGGTAGTCAGATCCTAGATATGTGGCCAGAAGACATTTTGAGTTGATGCAATTTTATAAATATATATATTTTCAAAATGTCAAGAACCTGCTAGAGTGCCTTCAATTACTTTAAGATGTACGCGTACCTCCATTTGAGAACTATTGATATACAGAGAGGACTCAAAAATTATAAAAGCCGTTTTCACTTCTACATATGTTTCTTTTTTGGCATTTTTATGGCAAACTATAGAAGAAAACGTTGGTAATTCAACAATTTTCTACGCTTTATATTCAAGATAGAAGGGGGTTCATGTCGGGTGAGGACGAAGGCAAGAAGTCTACCGGCCAGAAGGTACATATTTGTCCTGATGAACGTACTCTTTACCTTTTAAGACATGCTACCCGAGGGCCTTGCAGTAGACGTCCGTGTTGACGTTGACCTTGAAGAGGTAGGGAGGCATCTTGCTCTGTCGGACGCTACGTCGCCTAGGACCATTACCTCAGCAAAATGTTCGGTACTGAAGGTTCCCTTGACCTGAGCTCTTGATTCAGCCAAGAAGCGATCATTTCTCCTCTTCAGAGCAGCGTCAACTGTGAAGATCTTCTTGTCGGAGATTGACTGTTGCACGGAGGAGGTCGCACACCCTCTACCGTTTTGCTTGTTGCTCGGACGTTTAAAAAAAAAATCAAAAACAGAGCAAACATTAAATTGTAGCTTTTTGTCAGTTCTTTCGAATGGCATCAATGAATTTTTTTTTCTCAAAGGCAAGGTCTTTATTTATAAATATTTAGATCTACGAAAATAAAAAAAATATACACATAAAAGTAAATTTGCGTTTGTATAAAAAACATAAATTTAACTTTTTAGTTAAAATTAATTTCCTTCTAAATTTGATGGAAAATATCTAGTTAATTCGGCGACAGAATTCCACGATGAGTTTTGCAATTGAGAAATCCTCAGAGATAAAGTGATCTATCTAGCTGCAGCCGATATTAGGATAGTCCTTAGATTTTTTCGGTCAATCACCCTATCTTCTGTGAGCTGTTGAGAAATAAAAGCATTGCAATAACTGACAGTCACACTAATTGATTTTTCCTCATCTGAACTATGCTTCATGTTAGAAGGAATACCAAATAGCACAAATGCTTCCCAATATCTTGCCTGAAAAATATAAAATATACTTGGAGTTAAGTAATATAAAATCCTATATAATTTTCAAGAGTGACTCAGGAAACAAAAGCGAGTTTGATATTTTTTATATATTCTTTCACAGACTTTACAATATAAAGAAAAACAAATCAATCTATTCCATATCTGAAATTGTGATGTGAATTTTCAACCGTCAATGATACCTTTCAGAAAATGCATAATCCTCCTCTCCAATGTTTGAAGAAGATCTAAGCTCTTTATATATTCTTTAGTTAAAAGACACGCAACAGGAAATTTCAAAAACTTCAGAATTAAATTTCAAACTAAATGTCATTTTGCCAATCTCTGCAGAGGCTAGTAGAATCTTCCAGTGTTCAGGATCGATTTGTGATCCATATCATGAAATGTAAGATCGTCCTCGTTAATGGCAATTGTTTCTAGCTCTCTCGGTTGTTTTTGGAGGTTCTTAAAGCAAGGCTTCTTGTTTGCATTTTGGTGGATCATATCAATTGTACTATTGGAATGCAATACAGGTGATTTACAATATAATTTTATAGCAGCTGCCCATCCCATGGAATGCAATACAATGCTGTACCCAGCATCAATAACTTATAGACGAATGACCATGTGATTAATCCCCTCCATTCCAACTGAAGTTTGGACGTGATGTCTGTCAAAAATCTTCATATAAATTTTTGAAAATATTTGAGAGTAGTACTAGTCCTCCTCGTCGATGATATCAAGTACTCGTATTTTATCAAATAATATGTTAACCCCCCTTCTTCTTGCTTTAAGAGCCTCTAGCGTACCGATGCTAGAGCTGTGGCCACATCAATCATTTGCGCAATTAATTTGTAGTTGTATAGGTCTACTCTCTTTTGCAACTTAGATCCTCTCCAGGCCCGACACCATTTGTGGGCTTGAGAGTTTAGCTTCACAAAGTTAGATAAACAATGCCCATTTGTCTCCCATTCTATTCCCAAAATCTTTACGCTTTCAACTACTTTACATCCTGTAATCATGCGCACCATCTATCAATAGGAAGTATTTTCTTCATTGATTTTCATCCCCGAAAATGGGGAAAATTTATCAAAATAGGAGAGTAAAATCTCAATTCTTTTCATTACTTTTCTATCCGAATTTCCCTCTGCCATCATTGTAAGTTTATCTGCATAAAGATCAATGAAATTATTTTTACTTCTTATACAAACACCAAAACCTCCATATTTCCGCATAAGTTTATAACTTAATTGTTCCATTATAGCCACAAACAGTAACAGAGATACGGGAAAACCTTGTCTACAGCTTTTTCCTGAGACTATATGGTTACTCTGTAATCCATTAATCACTATAGTTGCAGTTGAAGTTCCATTGAATAGGAGAGAACGGATTCGATTAAAAACCTTCTTGGAGGGTATTTCTTTAAAGCACGTAGGATAAAATTATGCCTTATAGAGTCAAAAGCTTTGCTGAAGTCAATCGCTATAATTGCTTCAAATTTTTTTGTCATAGTTGTCTCAATATTTCGTGAAATAGCGGCAATATAAAGTTTTTTTAGAAAACTTTTTTGTTCTGAACCAACTTTGTGTTAAGTATAGGCTCGATTTCTTTTGCTAAAACAGCTGCTAAAATTATATATGATTAATTAAGTAGCCTTCAATGACTCATTGATGTCTCAAAACCTTTTTTTTTGGGGGGGATGAGGGAAATTTTACCTCAAGTTAGAGCTGAGGGGAGCATACTCCTCTTTTTCATCTCAAATCCAAATCTAAGTAAATAATGAACAATATATACTCATTACTTATATTTTTCACTGGGAGGCCTTATTTATAAACGGGGAAAAATACTTATTTGAAATTAAATTTTTTAGAGTAAATTGTTTTTGGCCGAGCCACAAGGCGTGGTAAAGATAAAAGTTCGTCGAGGGGGGTTGCTAAAGTTAGTTCTCCACATCCTTTGACCCATTTAGCCAGTTTACACTAACAATCCATTGTAAAAATTTCCTATCAACAATTCCCTGGGGTGTATGACCCTATCACTAGTCTACAGGATCGTTCAGGTAAATCCAAATCATGGTTATTTCGATTTTAAAGTGAGAGGCTGAGACTTAGCTTTAAGTTAGTTGGGCAACTTTTAAATAACAAAAATAAAAAAATACGATGAAAGAGACCTGGAGGAACAATATCATCGAATTTGTTTGCGTGGTACACAGCCCAACGTATATCATGGATATGCTCAGATATCCAAAAAGAAAAGTCCACGACGTCTATAACTACTAAGGAGAAGGGCGCATACAAGAGAAATGCCCACAAGTCCCAGAGTGATAAAAACGCACTCCCATATTCCTCGTAGGCCTGAAACGTTCCTTGAAGTCATCTCCTAGGACTCAAATTAACGCACTTGCCAAAAAGTACCAAGTAAGCCGTGAAACAGTCTCTAGGGACATAAACACTGACCTGAGGATGAAATCATACCACTTCTACAAAAAACATATCCTAACAGACAAAATGAAGGCCTCTCAGGCTGCCCACGCCAAGAAAAATTTGAACGATTTCAAGTCCCATGATTACCAAATCATGTTTTTTTGGATTATACTTCGATCACAACAAAATGAAGGCCTCTCAGACGCCAAGAAAAATTTGAACGATTTCAAGTCCCATGATTACCGAATCATGTTTTTTTTGGATGAGAAACAATATACTGTCGACAGATCCTACAACATCTAGAATGACAGATGGTTGCCAAAGAGAGAGCTAATATCCTGCATGTCTTTTTTTTTTTATCAACATAACTTTATTTATAAATATCACTTTACATGTATTTGAATTAAAACTAAATTTTCTAAAAAAAAAATATTAATATTATATACGTAAGTACAGAAAAATATGTTTGACATTCTTCTTCTTTTTTTCCATAACAATCAATCTTCACAAATTTTTAGGGATGACATAAAACTCATATATAAATAATTTAAAAGAACGAGCTATGATTCATAGTTGATTATGACTAATGAGTGACTCGTAATAATGTAATATGCCTATTTCTCTCCCCTTTCCTCTCCCCCCCCTCCCAAAGCAATCAGTAACATTAAAAATAAAAACATAACAATAATAAACCCATAAAATCCAGGTCCTTGTTCCTACTCGCTAAATACAACTAAGAATACAAGCGTGCGCGTACGTACATATGTAGTAGTTAACTATTGTATTGAATATCCTGCATGTCTTTAAAATCAAGCTTCTGGCCATCATCATGATCCTTGGTGTCATTGGGACAACGGCAGTGTCATGCCCCTCCCCCCTCCCATCTTCTTTAAGCAAAAGGAGAGTGTGTGTGCTGACAAGTATTGTAAACTCCTGTCTGAGCAAGAGCTACCTAGGATGAAAGGTGTTGAGTTTCTTTTTCAACAAGACTCGGCCACCGCTCACATGGCCCCCAAGACCAACAACTTGTTGAAAGAAAAGAAGGTGTGATTGTGACACCCCCACACCTGGCCCGGTAACTCCCCCTATATGAATCCCATGGATTGCTTCTTTCAAATGGGAGTTAGAGGGGAAGGTCTCTTCCAAGTATCCCCGCGGACGTGATCAAGGACTGCAAATTGTATCAAGCGAATGATTGGGGAAAATGCCAAACCCATTTATAGATTTTTTTTTCTTTTTTATTATTAGAACTTGTGAATAAAATATCAAACCTTTACTTGGATTTTACATATCATCTTGGTTTTTTGGGTTTTAGTTTGGAAAATGGATATCATCTTGGGGTTGTCTTGCATAAAGAACAAATACTATGTTATTTTATTTACTTATTTGATTCAAGCTTATATCCTAGTGGATATAGTATGTTACTTTATATTTAGTGATGGGATTTGTGTAGGAGCGCGAGGAGAAGGTGGGGGCGAGACATATGGTATTACTGAATTAAGACCCATGTTAATATCAGCTGCCTGTTTACTGATTTTGGAGGGATAAAATGAATTAATCCTCTAAAGAAGAGAACCTACCTACTTCATTTAAAATTACACTAAATAAAGGCGAGAATTCTTTTTTTAGAATTTAAAGGGAGAAGGTAACACACCCACGAATTATTAAATAATGAACAAAAAAGAAAAAAGAAGAAAAAGCACACGCATCAACCGTTTCTCCATTTTTATTTATCAGAAAGCCCCTCTTTATTTATATTACATACACGTTTGAACCTGTTTTTAAAATGTATGTTTAACCCATTACGGTGCAAGCGGAATTTTCAAAACTTTAAGGGATTGTAGAACCAAACCTCTTTCACAATTTCTGCAATATGTGCCCCAAAAGGTAAACAAGGTTAATATTAAAAGCTATAATGGTGAAAGCTCATTGAAGAAATAAAATATACCTTTTTGTATAAAAATGAATTTTAAGAAATCGATAAAAATATTAAGATAACGTTTCTTGAATGTTAAAATATAATTGCAGGCTTGGTTTTTTTTCTTTTAAAAAAAAATATATCTAAATCTTGACACAGTCTGGGGAAAAGGATCCAAAGAAGGTTTGATCTTTTTCAAGAAATGACCACTAAAAAAATTCGTTTCTATATAGAAAAGTACAAAAAGTTTTAAAAAAGAACAAAATTATTTATTTCTGAAAAGTATTTAACTATTATTTTTAGGAAAAATGAAAAGCCATATATCTTTTTTGACCTCATATTCGAGTAGGAAAATTTAGAAAAAAAATGAGTAACTCCCGAAAGAAAAATCCTACCAATACTCAAAAATGTTTCTATAAATGGAAAAAATAACATGTAAACAATCGCAAATCCAAGAATACGGTTTATAACCCCTAGCCCAGGGAAAGTAATAATTAACGTTTCACGTAATTGACAAATGAATTTTTTATCAGCCTTTCTATGGTGTTAATGATCTCATAATTAATTAATTCTGAATTATTTATTGATTATATTCGACCATTAATATATTTGGCATTCACAGATAGTAAATTATTTGTATTGTATAACTAGGTCCAATTAGAGATACTCTAAGACAAAGCTGTTGAAAACACAAAACATATACAGGGCGATAAGACCAAATCGGTGCTTGCGTGCACCAGTCATTTTTTTAATAATTATTATGATTTGAATGCATCGTTTTCTAGCATTTCTTCTTAATGATTGAAAATTCATGTTCGATGAAAAAAAAAAAACATTGAAAAACTATTGAGAAAATGACGTATATTTCAGTTAAACATGAATTTTTATGTGTCATATTTATGTGCAATGAATTTCCAAACAAATTTCTAGAAACTTTATTTAATCTCGAATCCAATATTAAACTGCAATTTTTTCCGATTTCTTTTTTGCCAATAACTTTTTTGATTTTGAATAGATTTAGAAAACGTTTTCATTCGTAGAGTTGGTTTTTGAGACGCAAGTCACTTTTTGATTGATAACTCAACCCTTTTCTAATCTCTTTGAGCTCTAAAAAACATTTTTTGCGAAAAGAATAAGGTCCTTTATATGACCCCCTCCCCCAAAAAAAAAATCGGCACCCCTTTCTTACCCTCACCAGGTACAAAAGAGGCACACTTATAAAGTTTTAACCCCTTAGGCCCAACGGTGTAGCCCATCCATAAAAGGAAACACATACAAACTGTATTTCATATACGAATATATACAGATGAGAAGAGTTGCTCTCATGGAAACTTCCTTTAAGCAAATAACAAGAGTTAATATATATATTTATTTACGGCGGAGTATCGTTAACCTTTTTTAAGGTGGGCTTAAGCCCCGTCTCCCTCTTCCCCAAAAAAATGTTTATCATCTTCATAAATATATATAAAACAAACCCATTTATATAAGTATGACGGTGTTCATAATTTTTGGGGATAATTCCCAGAAATGATGAAAGCTAGCAACGCCTCTGTATACAATTATACATGACCACACACTATATATTTGTAAAATTTGTTGAGTTTTAACATCTGATTCTAAATATACCCTTAGATTTTCTTTATTAACGGCAAATTATTTGGAAAAAATATTTAAAATTATTTGTGGATGTAGTTTGATTATTTTTATTTATAAGGGTCTATTATTTTGTAAAATACGATTTTATTGGAGAAGTTTAACTTTGGGACTTATAGAAAATAATTTATTATCCGATAAATTGGTAGTTTATGAAAATTGTTAGTTTTTTAATTTAAAAAAAAAAAAGAGAAATCTTTCAATCTGAAAAGCTTAAGTTAATAAAAACTATTCTAATTATATGATATATTTTACTATTTGGAGATTCAAAGCTTTTTCTGGGCTTAAAGTTGAATACAAAGCAAAATGGCATGAACATATTTCAAAGCCTAATGTATTTTAATATTTAATATACAGGGGTGGTGGTTTTTTTAATGATCCCATAGTAATTTTAGAATTAGCTGACTGAGCCAATTGACAAAATCTTCGATTTGTAAATAATGCAAAAATTATTCAAATGGCCTCCCTTGAACAAACACTTCATTATCGCACATGGTCAAAAGTAAAAAAAAAAAATATTGTATTTCTCAATAATTGAATGGTTAATTCAGAGCTAGATAGATGAATCAGTTCCACAAATGCTTAAGCATGTAAAAATAACATTTAAAATATTAGATTAATAAAAGTTCTGAGCGTTTTCCTTTAGATGTATTTCGTGAGCTATATCTCACGATTAATACATTGTATCAAAAAAAAGCTTAAAGTATAGGGTGAGGACTCAAAAATTAGAAAACTTTAAAAGCCTTTTTCACTTCTATATATTTTTATTTTTTTGAAATTTAGGGAACAAAAGTTGGTAATTCAACAATTTTCTACACTTTTTATTCTATATGTCACCCTCCATTCTAAATGATGGCTTCAATACGGGGACGAACAGAATCACAGCTGGTCATGATGGAGTCTGAGGACAAGTAGATCAACTCCTCTGTGATAAAACCTTCAGGGTATCGACATTTGGGTGACAACTCTTGTTCGTCTTGCCCTCCAAGGCGAACCAAACAGCAAAGTCCAGGAGTTCACGCCGGGTGAAGATGAGGGCAAGGAGCCTGCTTGCATGGCGACAGCCATGTTCTCTCAACAGAAATACTGCACCTTCTTGGACGTTTGTTCCAGGGCACCATCTTGGGTAAACAAGCAGGTAACCCTGGGGAACGAGCTCTTCAACCAAGGTAAGACATGGTATCTGAGGACCTTGTAGTAGACGTCCGGATTGACTTTCTCGTTGGCCTTGAAGAAGTAGGGAAACATCTTGTAGCCGTCAGACCCCACATCGAGGACCATGACCTGAGATGGATGTTTGGTCCTGAAGGTTCCATAGACCTTCATTCTTGTTTGAGCCAAGAATAGATCATTTCTCCTGTTCTTCACAGCGTCCACTTGGAAGATCTTCTTGTCGGAGATCGACTTTTGGACGGAGGAGATCGCACACCCTATACCGTTTTGCTTGTTGCTCGGACATTTTTGATCGTACCAAAACAAAACAAACATCAAATTGTAGCTTTTTGTCAGTTCTTTTGAAGGGCGCCAATTACAAAATTGTGAAACATTTGAAACTGAGGCTAGGCGGCCTCAAAAAGGATACTAATTTTTAAGTCCTCACCCTTTATGCTTAAAGGTTAAGTGCACACTTTAAAAAAGAAGCCAGTTGTGTGTTACGACATTCCAAAACGGAAGTAAAAAATGAGAAAAAAATGATACATTCTTCAAAATCACTACAACCAAGGTAAAAAAAAACAAAGCAGTCGGCCCAAAAAAGTTGTGCTATTTATGGACCCAATACTTTATCAAATCGGTGTTTCCAACGATTCCGTTCTTTTAATATGGACGTCGAAAATGTCAAAAAAATAATGGAAATCATTGAGCTGGACCGGCATGTAAGCACTTATTCCATTGCTCAAGATCTGAACATTAGCCAGAAAACCGGTTGGAACCATCTAAATGGGATAATCCTACCTATTTGGATATTATTATCAAAATAAAGTAAAAATAATACAACCTCTCAGAACTTTTTATTTAATGGTAGTACCCTTAAGAGAAATATAAGGCACATGAAATACTTGAAGACTTGAAACTTTCCTATAGAGTTATTTCTAACCACTTGTATCAGAATTAACCAAATTAGATTATTATATGAAGTGTCGAATAATTTTTTTAAAGCCGTTTCTGTAGTCATTAAATATGTATTTACCTAAATCTAAATACATTTTTAATGACTACAGAAACTGTTCTAAAAAAATTAATTAATTTATTCAATAAATAAATTTATTTATTTATTTAGTAAATTAATTAATTCATGGAATTAAACATTTACAAAGGAATTTATATAAATAATTCTTTTGTAAATTAATGAAATTGTAGCTAGATTGTCGTTCCTTGCAAAATTATCGGGGACCTAAAAAGACACTTGGAAATTCATTACAAGAGCCTATACAATTATCATTTATAAATATAATTAATATAAAAAGTTTTTTGTTTTTTTTCTACAAATGAACACTAATTAATTTACATATATAACATATAGCCTATGAATAATACTTATTTTTCACACTATCATTATAAACTGAATTACAATATACAATTGCAAATATCAATTTATTAAACATTCATTTTTGGCCAATATCCCAAATTGTCCTTAGACGGAATATACCTCCAGAAAATTTTCTTCCTGCAAATATGATTTGAAGTTATAGTTTTAAAAAAATATGAAAATGGAAGTTCACGCACTTTTTGTAATTGCAACCTGAATATATGTTGTTTTTTTTTTTCCAATACCTCTATCATTTTTCTCGTAGAGCAAACACATACGTATCAAATAATAACTAGTGATGTTAAAATAATGCATAAAATGCCGCTAAATATGCAAATAAAAAACTCATAAATGCAAATAAATCTGGTGAAAAACAAATATATCATTCAAATTTCTCAATCCAGCAGGTCCTTGTTCCATTGAATTATCATCTTGTTAGAGTACTTCTCCAATAAGGTCTTTCAACTCCCGGATTCTAGATCTTGGCGTGGGTGATATTAGCAGAGACCAAGGTATTCACTAGGTCAGTATTGAAGAAGATGGGATGACGTTGATCACCTTCTTCGTCGCTCTGTCCCTTTGTTATCTAAATTCTTATTTTGTCTGGCGCACTGTACATGCTACTCTAGGGCACACTTCCTGTTGGCTTTAGTCCTTAAGTTGCAAAACTACTTCATTCATGCTCAATTTAAAAAGATGGTCTTTCACTTCAAACGAATGCAAATATATTGAAAAAAATTCAAATGGATCCCTCTTAATATTTATAGAAAAAAAAAGATTGTAAAAAATCTAAATAGCTTTGGTGGCTAGATGGATATAATATATGTAGCGAGGCAATCCTACCAGATAGACTCAGCGTGTTTATATAATGTATATATGATCTAAATTTAATAAACAGTCTTTTAAACTTTGATAGAGAACACCTCAGCTTCATTGGTGACCCCGACGTAATTCAATGACAAAACACGTAATAGTTCCGCAACAGTTTCAAACTCAGTGGTAATTAATTATCGCCCTTCGCCATTTATAATGTCCAATCCTGAATGCTGGTTTCGTCGACTAGAAATCAAATTTGAGCACAGAGATAATACGTCTAGGAGGACAAAGTTTGCACTTTTGGCCACAGCAATTCCTCTTGAAGCATTTGATATTATTGCAGATCCTGAGAGCAAGAACGATTACGCTGGAGCAAAAAGTTTACTCCTCAAAAAGTTCAGATGGTCGAAAAAAGAAAGAATTCAAAGGCTCGGAGATTCGTTTTCAGGAGAAGCTCCCAGCCTCTCTGCCATACATGTAGCGTCATTGGCGTGTTCATTTTTGGATAATAAAGTCATCAAGAATTCAATTGGATAGATAATTCGTGAAATTACGGTCTATATTATTCATCCTTCTAAAAGAGCTCTAGCTAGGGCGAGTCATACTCAAGATAATATTGAGTTTGCAAATTTTTGTCACAACCTCTCTTCATCTTCCTTAAATCTTTCTATCACATCAGTGGAGGACACTTTCAAAGACCCAGAAGTCAATGGAATGGCCAAAACATCTAATGATCACCATCCTAAAAAGAAAAAAAACTTTTATTTCTAAAAATAATCTGACGTGTATGGATCAAGGGCGAAAAATTGTATCTCCACCTGCACTTTCTTTAGCACGATGCCAAAAAACTCATAATTCCTCAGCTTTTTACAGCTGAGGTAAATTTATTAGAAAACAAACTGCTTTATGTGAAAGACTAT